>NW_009602058.1:37124-56494 GCF_000690535.1 Cariama cristata
GGAATTGTGTGCCCACACAAGCTGGTGCTGTATTTGTAAGTCATGAAACAGCCACCCACAGGTTTACACTATAAACATATTGCTCTGGCAGGTGGTTGGGCAGCCTTCCCACTCTCTCAGGCACCCTGAACAGAAAAAAACCCCATGCATTCATGAATAAAAATGTCTTAGACCCATAGGAACACCATGTGGGGTTGAGGACAAACTGCTGTGTAGCTTTGACATTAAAAAATAAAACTTTTCAGCTTTTGCCTTATAGAAGTGGAATGCTCCATTATAAAGTGACTTTAAATTCAAAGTTGAAGTGTCAACAGCAGGGCTAAATAACTCCAGGATTAAATGAAATATTGAGTTTGGTGTCAAACAAAATTTCTCAGATTGACCCAAAATGGAAAGTTCAGAATTAAGTAATTGTCAAAAAGCATGTTTATTTTGTCTGCTGAATACTTTCGTCCCTTCTCCTTACCCTTTTTCCTTAGTTTTCAATTCGGTCACTGAACCAAAACTCCCATTATTCATCCAGCTCCATGCCAGCATTTGCAGAGGACTTGCAACAGATGTGTGGAGAGGGGCACCTCACCTCATTCATCTTAGCAATGCATTAACGTAAATCTGGGGTGATAATGCATGTGTCAGCATCGCAAACTCTTTATTCAGCCTCTCAAAGGCAATGTGGAGATGGGGGGATTACATTTTCGAGGTCTGCGCTGTATATCTGGAGTGACAACACTCTTTGTTTCAATATCATGACAGGCATTTATGGAAACTCATCCCACACAGAATTGTGGACAAAAACATAGTATGAAGAGCAAAACAATAGCCTTAAGTCAAAGGGAGCTGAAAACCAAACTGAGCAGTGGTGAGGAAACCAATAACAACATAACTTAGATAAGAGCATATAGCTGCAGAGGTAGTACAGACACGAGCACGAGCTGTAACATCCTGTACAAGGGGATTTAGCCAGCCAGGAACAACCACAAGAGATGGTTGGTGTGGTTTGAGTCAAAAGAAGTGACAGACACCATCTGAAAAACCTGCCTATGAAGAGAAATGGCTTTACTCAAGGGAAAACTCTCAGAAAAGTTGCCTGACCTCAAATTGTTAACCCTGTGAGCTTGGTTGGTTCTCACATTTGTGTTTGCATGAGAGGAATAGGAGATAGGATGGTCTACGCTGAATGAAGCTGGCTTTTGTCATCACACTGTGCTTCAAGTGCAAACGTAAGCAATGCCCTGAGTCTCCAAGGATTCTCTTCTGTTCCTGGTACCTTCAAGTACATGGAGGCACCAATTGTCCTGAGATCTGACTCCCTCTGTGAAGAAAAAAGCCCTAGAAGTCTAGCAAGGTCCTTCAAGGCACCTGAGCTTGCAGAAGTAAAGCCCTGGAGCAGTGAAAAACTCAAGGAGGGTCCCTGAGGGGCTCATCTCTTTGGTGGTATCTCTTTCTGATGGTTAAAAGCAGGGACCTTGGTTGTAAAGCAGAACCTTCTCTGTCCCCCTTGTCTCCCATGCAAATCTTTCAAAAAAAACCTCTGAGCTTGCTTTCCTCTCTTTCTCTGTGTCAAACTGTTCCTCTTGCATCTTCACTGAGGAAGGAGATGACTATACAATAATAGTCATTCTACCCATCAGACTTAAAAAGCATTACGATAACAGCATTTTAAGCATTCTATGTATAAGACCCCTCTAATCATTTGAACTGGATATTGATGCCCTGGTGCACTGAAAACTTCTCATGCAGTCTCCTCTCAACAGACAATGTCTGTTCTTAACAGATCCCCGTCAAAATGAATGAGAAAGACTGAAAACTGAAGGGGAGCAGAAGGATGAGGTATAATCAATTCAAGCGGCAAGAAATTTCTGATTAGATACCAGAAAAATTAAAAAAAAATTACAGCGACGGTGGTCAGAAAATGAAACAGGGGCCCAGAGGCTGTGGACTCTCCATTCCTGGAGATACTCAAAACTCAAGCGAATGTGGCCTTGAACAAACTTTGAGGTTGGATCTGATGTTAAAGTTGGCCCTGCTTAGAGCAGAATGTTGGACCTGATGACCCCCAGGGGTCCTTTCCAACTTAAATTATTCTACAGGAATGTAACAAACCTGTAACAGGCATCTTCCAGACTTGCCACCATGCACCCTGCTATCGTATCCTTTTTGGTTGTCTGGGCCTGGGTCTTCTTGGAGATGACTGTTCTTTCCAGTTTGAGATGGAGTAGTAGGGACTGTTGCACACCCAAATATCTCTGTATTGGGAAGTAATGCCAAATCCAACAGTATGGACATAGATGGAGTGCAAAGTCTAAGAAGATACATGGAGGGATGTATATATACATGTTTTCCTATACATACACACACACACACACGCATGCACAAATATATTTATATATATACATGTAGAGAGAGGAAGATACATGGAGGGAACACGTACAGAGTAACCCTGGTGTTCATCAGATGGCTTAGTGTTACTGGACTACCACAAAAACTTTGGCCAAGAATTTGGTCATTCTGACATTTTTAGAAGTCCCTAGCTCATTACCTAGGGGCTTCTTTTTTATGCCAGAATGCCTTTCCAGGTATTCCCAGTCCTACTGCTCCATGCAAGTCCTATTGCAGGTCTTTTCAGCTTGGGATTGACAGTGACACTTTGAGGTGAGAGGAGTGGAGAGGGAAAAAGAAAATTCCAAGCTGAAGACATCTCACCTCAGACTCACGTCCCTATAAAACAGCCAATTTATTTTCCCAGTGAATGAGATCCTCCAATTTCATTACCCACGTGTAAATCACTCTTTTTCTCATGTTGGCTGATTATCTTTATCTGTGGCTTATGAGTCCAAGGGAACGCCCTACTTGGCATAATAACTAGCCTTGACTGTCACGCTGAAATTTTCAGAGGCACTCCTTTCTTTCTGAAAAAGTATTCCTTGTGCAAAGCACCAGGGCTAAAAATAAGCGTAGTGGGGATGTGATGGCCTCCAGCTCCCCAGGACAAATTGATGGGGCAGTTTGCCTAAAATCACCAGCCTTTTACTCTGGAGAGAGGATGTGATGTTTCTCCATCCTACTTAAAATTTCCAATAGTGTCAGGGGACGATTTAGTCACAAAGTATGGACCCCCTGAACACCTACATTGCTACCTAACCCCTCCTAACCAGGGTTTGTCCCTGACCCTGCCAATGAATTTTGGGTAAACGCTCAAGATAAAATAGACCTTGCTGCCACTGAGCCCCAGTGGATATTTGTCAGTGTGGAATGAATTTTGGATCAATTTCTACTTTTAGGTTGAATGTAAGGAAGATCTCAGATGCACGTGAAGATTTATGAAATAGCCTTTACCCCAAACCCATGACAAGATCAGGGAAGATGTTGGTGGGAGGGTGAAACAACAAGGCAGGACTGAGCTAAATCCAAGAGAAGGCAAAACCTCTGACCATCGCTTTAATTAACTAGGGGACTGAGGGAAAGATAGATTTTCAGTATGTCTTTTGCAGCGTTCCAGATGTTTAACTTTTGATTTCTTTGCAGAAACCTAAGACCCCATTCCCCAAAAACCCCAGATACTTTTGTCTAGGGAAATGATTCAGAATGCAACAAAGACATGTTTTCCTCACTGTGTAGATTGGGACTCAGTGGCATCATGCCGGCAGATAGGAGCTGATCAGAAAAATGTGCACAATAATAAACAAGAATAATTATGTTGGATTGGAAGGATCCCTCTGGATTAGACTCATGTCTTCTTTTCCCTCAGTTTTTTTCTTGCCAGACACTCCCCCAAATAACTCTTACTTCCCTTCAAACAGCATTGCTGGTTCTTGTGAATTTATTGCAGATTTCCCAAGACCTGGCATTTTCCTCTCAGGACTCCACTCCTAAAGTCCTGTGGTTACCAGAGAAGCCAGCTTTCTTTCAAAACCAAAATTAAATTTCCAGTCCTCATGGCTGTGGAGAAAAGCTAAACATGGCTCAAGTCTAACCTGAAGTCAAATATAATACGATCTTTTTCTTCCCAAAAGCAAAATAGGAGATCATGTTTTATAGACTTGACTCTGGATTGCTGATCCAAAGCAGTTACCCAGAGCACAGGCAAGCTGGCTAATTTTTAAGCAGTGTTTGATGAGTTTGTGAGTGAATTTACACATCAGGGTCACCGACAGCAACCCTGAAGATCCTCTCTATTCTGTGGTCCAGTGTCCCCTTTCCCAGATTTCCCTTCTGCACTTCCAGGGCACGATTCATGGCAGTCACTACTGTTTCCCTGTAACCAGAAACAACAGCACCCTCCATTTGGGAAAGCAAGGTTTTACAATGGAGATAGAGATCAGGGAAGTACAGACAGCATCAGTATCTGGATATGGCACCATGTCATGTTGGAAGAAGAAGGAAAAAAAATCATTTAATAATGAAATACCAGCTGCTGTTTTATTAGTACAAAAAGTAACATGCTACTTATTTCTCCAAACACTTCCCCATGTAGAGCAGACAGCTCTACAAACACCTTTGCCTGGTTCATTCAGGAGAGGGAGGATAAGGATTGGGAATTTGTTAGGGAAGGGAACAAAGTGGAGCATGTGGCGAAGACCATTGGCATGGAGCAGTGCATGGGAGACCCACACCTGCTGCTCCTAGTATTAAAGCTGCAGGAGCTCAAGCATCATTATGAAGGTGCAGGTGGTTGAAAATAAAAGGTGGTGGAATTTCAGACCGTGCCTAGTCCAGCTGCGCCTCTAGAAAGTAGGTCTAGAAAAAGGAGGAGGGACAAACATTACGGAAAATCCTTCTGAGAGCTATGAAACTTGCTGATACCCTTGAGCTTCAGCTACCAGGTGTACCTCCTGGAAATGCTTTGGCTTGCTTAGCTTCCACGTATATCTGCCCCATTGCAACCTTCCTTTGTAGGTAGCAGAAGAGCTTTGGGGCAGGGAGGCACCTCTTCCACGTTGCAAAATGGGAGAAAGACCCCCAGAGTGCATTCAGGAGCAGACCATGTGCTGCCCATAGCAAAAGCAGGAGGGAAGCGTTTCAGCAAGACTTAACTTTACCCTCTTTTACCATGATTAAGTTTACCAGCAAGGACCGTGCTTCATGCCACAGGCCTTTTCCACTTTAAATTTTCTCCCTCTTTTCCTACACCGTATCCTGGCCGGTAGCCTAAGTATCTCCCTACCAAGTAAGGATGTGATACGCCTGTGTAAATCAACATCATCCCTCGGAGCTCAGTGACATTATGCTGGTTTACTTGCGTGCAGGGTCTGGCCATGCTGTTGTGTGTGATTTAAACAAGATGTTCCTCAGGCTTAGACATAAGTGAATAAATGATGCTCGACATTTTGGAGAAGCTCATGTTCACTAAAAACATTTCTTGTTCCAGCAGACTCACCCTGGTTGTTTATTCACTTAGTTTCTCTGCATACTTTCTCCTGCTCCCTTCTTCTCACCTCAGTACAATAATTCTTCCAAGATTCTCATGTTCAGAGATTTTACTTCACATACAAGCTAAATCTTCTGTGGTCCCATCTCAGGTTCCTTCAGCACTTTCTCTGCAAATATTGTCTTCTAACTGAACTCTTAGTGTATCTGCAATAATCCACTGTTAGGTAGGAACCAAGCCATGAGGAAGAGTTGGGTTTGCGTCTGGTCGGTCATCTCTCTCCCATTCAGACATGGCTCCCTCCTTTCTATTTGGAAGATCAACATTCCGTGTGCTTTCAGTACCAGGGTTTCTTTCCTGTTCTGTGACCCTAGTGTCTGATGGAAATTTTTTATATTCACTGCTGACCACTCAGAGCTAGACGACAAGGTCATGGGATGGGAGAGAGACCAGAGGATTGGCTTGGGTTTGTCTTATCTGGAGCTGTCATGGGTAAAAAGTGATTCCTACAGCTGGGTAGGAATGACTTCCCAACTACAGCCTAACTCCTGGGCTCTCCCACAGTGAGGGATCTCATGTGCCAGATGAGCCTTTCAGCTCATGACCCCCAAAAGGGGCAGTTCAGCCCACTGGAGATTTCATTGCTTAAGAGACTGGCCTTGTAACCAGAATGACACCATGGTTCCTCCAAAAAAGTTAGTGAGGGCTGGTCTGTTCAGCTTCTGGTGAGCTAAGATGTTCTCCAGGGCTGCTTATTCCTTCAGGAGAGAGGAAGGATTGTGGCAAAATTGAGGGAGACTTGAATAGAAACCTTGCAAAATGAAGCTTGAAATTTAAGTTTGGAAGTGACCGTCCGTTTAATTCCTTCTCAAACTAGTAGGAACTGTGCATCAAGTAGGAAAGAGCAGGTTTTAAAAATCAGAGGTACAAGTTCCTGCTTTATAACAGTGATTTCGCTACTTTGCTATCTCCCAAGCAGGCCATAAAGCACATTCATTAAGTATTACATGAGCTATTTTGATGCTGGAACTGATAGATATACTCCAGATAGACTCATGGAGTATCCTGGTTGGCTCACATCCTACTGCATAGGTGGCCACAATTTACCACTTGATGAAGCCCTCCTCCCTCACCACACACACACACAAACCAGCTTGAAACGTGGTTTGCAATACACCTGCTGCATCAGATAAATCATTCACCATTGCTGTATCCAGTGTTCCTCCTACAGAAAATTTATGCTGTACTGCATATAAAAACCAGCTGTTAGCACTTTGGCAGATATCAATCCTTCTCTTCTCCAAAGGGGTATTGCTTCCCAACAGACATAGTTTGGATTTAAT
The DNA here is from genome assembly GCF_000690535.1 of Cariama cristata. NCBI lineage: Eukaryota > Metazoa > Chordata > Aves > Cariamiformes > Cariamidae > Cariama > Cariama cristata. The sequence goes on from NW_009602058.1 coordinate 43,836, forward strand.
TTCTTTTTCTTGCTCAAAGTTTGGCTGCTTAGATGTCCTCTGTTTTCCACGGGCAGATGAAGGTACTTCAGCCGAGCTAATATTACTTGTTAATCTTTGTGGCATTCAGTGGAGCACGGAGAAATGGAAAATTCTTTGCAAAGTTTTTGTTCTTCGAGAGACAACCAAAGAGATTTGGAATTGCCAATTGTTCAGCCGGCAGCAAACTGAGACTTCTGTTTCTCATGGGAGAAAAATATGCATGTTTTTATGTCAATCTGCATCTGGCTTGTTTATCTGTCTTTGATTCGGTATCACTACTTCCCTTTCCAGGATCACCTAGGTTGCATCTAAGAGCATTTAGCTCTCATCCTCCCCTGGTTGGGTTGAACTCTTGGCTCAAAGTGCAGAAAAGAGTTGGAGAGAAACCAACTTAACAGTGAGACTTCTGGCAGCATGGGTGGGAGTAGAATGACTCAATGTCTAGGGACAGACTTAGGTGCTCACTGGGAGAGGGTTACATTTGTGGTTCAGCCCAACTCCAGGCAGAATGCACTCAGCCCACCTTTGTTCTGCCAGCTCTTTGCACCACAAGTCCACTGCAGGAAAACGTCACACTGTGCCGGTCATCTTCCTTTCTGCTTCACAGACTAAAGGATTCTGCCTAATTAGACATCCCACATATGATTGACATAGGAGCTGGCAACACCCCACTCTGCTCTTCCTTAACCTGTGCCCATAAATGGCCCAGCACAGTGAAACCGTTACCCAAGCCACCGCGGAATGGAATGGTGCATAAAGTCACATTTTCTTTAGTTGGTTATGGCTGGGAAGAAAGCAACTGGGTGCTGTGAATCCAGCAATGCAGGGTGTGTGCAGCTGGCATCAGCTGGTTTATAATCGACCATTTTTTTTGTAGAGCCAAGAAGGACCCCAATCTCACGTAGGACTGCGTGAAGCAAGAGTCACCGCTAATTTGGGCCTCGTGCGTAACAAAAATTAAGTGCTTAGTTGTGGACTCTGAAACCATTTAGTTTTGGAATAGCTAAATGAGAGAGAGAAGGTTACAGAGGAATGAGTTCCAAGGAGTGTTTGAAAGCACAGAGCAGCCTAGCCAGTGGGGATGCCATTCTGTAAAGGTCTCCACCAGTTAGGTTTTACAGCGATTATATTTCATACTCACGAGGAGCGGCATTTGCTTGTGCCCAGTTACAGCCTTCTCTCTCTGCGAGGGCAGTGCTCCAGGGAACCACCCTGCATTGTTTGTGCCGTGCTGGATGAAGGCACGGCATAGCTGTGAATGGAACGAGGCACTCCTCATGACACTGATACCGTGAGTGTGTCATGTGGCATGAGAGCATCCTTCAAAATAGCCACTGCAATCACCTTAGGACAATGGAGGTAGAAGGCACCGTGCTTTGGGACTAGGGAGACAGAAAAAGGTGATTTGTGCATTTTGTCTTTTGCCACTGATTTATCTTTGTTCTGCACTTTTCTATTGCATTCTCCAGCTGACGTTTAGGGCCACGGCCAGAGAGATGTCATGCAACCTTTTACTTCACTGAAGGTTAATGCAAATGGTGCAGAGAAGCTGTGGCTGCCCCATCCCTGGAAGTGTTGAAGGCCAGGTTGGATGGGGCTGTGAGCAACCTGGTCTGGTGGGAGGTGTCCCTGCCCATGGCAGAGGGGTTGGAACTGGCTGATCTTTAAGGTCCCTTCCAACCCAAATCATTCTGTGATTCTGCGGTTCTATGAAACACTCGGTCTTAATGTGAGATGAGAGGAAGATTCTGACTTACTGAACAGCATCATCCAAGCAGTTGTTACCCACATGGTTGGTTTTTTATCAGCCTGTGTTGGGTGTGAAGTCATCCGTGCTGTGCTTGGGAAGAAAGGAGGCCAGGACACCTGGAGGTAGATGGGCTGCAGTGTGCTCTGTCCTGTTCCTCTCCATCCAGGTGAAAGAAAGCCTGGCTGAAAGCAAAAGTTTAGACTATACCCGACCTATCTCTAGCAAGATCCAGAATTCAGGTTAGAACCTGCGAGTGAAGCTTGCTTGTGTGTAAACGATGGGAGTGGGATGGGAGTCAGATCTACGCCTGCATCACACCAAAGTGGTGTTGTAGACTCTCCCCTGGGATAAATGTGAGAGACCTGTAAGGGTGAACACCTTCTGCAGTGTGGTTGTTCTCTCTTCTGGATGTTATCTGATGTCAATATTGAAGTCAGTGAATGGGATCAAGACACTCAATCCATACAGTAGCCCATGAAAACCACAAGCTTAAGCGGGTATTTAAGCCACCCATTGTGAGGTCTTCCCAAAGCATTTCCAGAAGTATAGCTCACTCCCATCTTTCTGTATCCTTAATGAACTGGAGAAGCTCATGGAGCTCCTTCCTCATGAACCCAGAGGAATACCTAACCCACATCCTTCTAAGGCTGTCCTGAAGGATTTTCAAGGCTCTGAGTCCTATAGGTAGGAAAAGACACAGAAGAAACATTTCATGAGAATCAATAAAGGTCTCTTTTTATTTTAATTCCCTTTTACATACAGCTGTGGTTTGTCATTTTCCGCTTGTTACTTTGGTCCATACAGAAAGCAGAAGTGGAGGAATGTAAACCAAATGCCTGCCTGACGACACACACAAGGCAATGTCCCCGTAACACAGAGAAAGAAATCACAGTTTTGTCCTTTAGATTTTCAGTTTTGTCCCTCTTCTGAAGTAAAATAAGGTCTTAAAAACCACTTCAGTGAAAGCGCTGATGTTGGAGGGGGAAGAACACACCCCAGCTCCGTTCCCTCCTGCTCAGACTAGAAAAAAAGGAGCCAATAACTTGAAAACAGACTCCCTGGGCAGAGCCTGGCAAACCACTGGGAATGGCTGAGTTCTTTTTCTAATGCCTAGACCCCATTCCTTCTGGTGACCACCATGGCTGGGTCACCCTGAAGATGATGAGATGAAGCAATGAGTTTCAGGGCAGGTCTGTCTCTTTGTGCATGCCCCGGCTCATGCAGATGGCAAGAGATTGACTAGTGTTTCTGACCACGGGGATGGGACGATGGGTTGGGTTTGGTTGAAGGTGTTTGGCTGTGCCTGTCCTTCCTCCTCTGCCATCAACTGACTTTCCTCTCCCACCAGCTCTGCCTCATACAACCTGTCCTTTAAAACATTTCACTCTAACAAGTGGCTTCTTGTTCATCCTTCCCTGCCGCTCTCAAGGAAGAATGATTAATTTAGACAGGGAAAAATTAAAAGGTAAAAGCTTGGCCTGGCAAGAAGCACCCAGCTCTATATTTAGAAGGGCTCATGCCTGTCGTAATGCTCTGATTTAAATAGATGCTGCTTCTCTGGTGAAGTCATTGTTTTGTCTTCTGTTTTAGGTACCTGAGGTCTGCCTGTTTGCAGAACACCCGTCATTTAAGCTTGTTTTAAGCAGTCTTACAAGTGGGTATTGTATCTCTATTTCAGAGGATGGAGACCCAGGCATTCTGGAAACCCAGTGCACGCTAATCCCATCTATCTCAAACATTTTAATCCCATGCCTTTTTCTAGAAAAAATATCTACCACATCCTAAATCCCCACGTGTAGAAACTGATACCAATACAAAAGCCTAATGTTGTCACTTGTGAAGCATTTCAGGAGAGAAGACTGTCACTCAGACCATCTTCTACCTCTTGATGTCTGCCTTCTGGTCTTGTAGTGCTACAGATCTAAAGCAAAAAGACACCCTGAAATATGGGTGGCAAGTAAAGTTTTGGGAACACAGGAGGTAATTTATTTGAATCATTACCCTTTTCCTCTTCAGAATTTGTGGACGAAATCCACTCCATGGAAAGCAACAGACATTTTGGTGTCGATTTTCATGGGGTCAGGATTTCATCCCAAATTGATGCCAGCACATCTGTGTTGTTGCACACCACATCACTAGCCCAGAGTCGTTAACCCTCAGTCTGAGGAAGATAATCAAATACCATCAAATTCTTTAGTTAACGTGCCAGGAAAACAACAGCTACAGTCACAGGGAGAAGTTACTCTGTGGGACCCAGGAGAAATGAGTGTGAATTCCAGGTTCTCATGTTGAGGTTGCTCTAATGTACTCCTTTTTTCAGGTGAAAAAAGAAGGGAAAAGTGCCAATGAGGATGAAGAAGAAGAGAAAGTCGTACTGACTTTGTTGCACACCCCTCATTTGCTCTCTCAAGCCATCCCCTGTTTAGGAGAGGGGATAATTGTGCAATAGAGTCTACCTCTGTCAGATCTCTGCTGGATAGGGAGGTCTGCCTGAAAAGAAGCCAGATTTATAAGACTTCCTAATTAATTATGATCATCTGGGTCAGCTCATCTATAACTTTTTCTTTTGTTCCTGGCCCCTGCCAGACTCTGAGCTGATTTCCAGCCCTGCCCTGCCTCACTGGAGTCTTGCAAAACGGTTCTGAATTAGGACAAAGCTTGTTGCACTCCGTTCTTGCAAACACTGCCTTTGGCTCCCTTACAAAGCAGCCTCACTGCCCGTCATTCATTTAACGAATCCAGTAAGTCGGTACTGAATGCCATCAAGAGATGTGGTCAGAGAGGAGATGGCCCCAGATGGGTGCAGTAATTACTATGTCCCACAGATGCAAAGGCAGTTCAAGGGACAGTTCTGCAAGTGTGCCCCGAAGCAGCACTGATGTACCAACCTAGGGAAGGATACAGAAACCACACGAGCAGATCACAATATTAAATTAAATATGAATATTTAACAGCAGCGTACCAGCTCTAACCCCAAGCCCCCTGAAGACAGTGGAAAGACATTGCGTGAGCTTTGAAGGTCATACTGGATGGCTCAAGGTCTTCTATGAGCAAAACATGAGTGAGTTCAGTTGGAGGATAAACTGCTGTGCCAAGGTTTGCAAACCTTTCCCCAATCCATGGGAAAGGTTTCAGAGGAACCTTATTTAATATTTCTTTTAACGTTCCCCTGTGACATTCTTTTCCCCACTTGCCTCCCAAGTCCTGGCAAAGTGTTGATATTATCTTGAACTTTGTATACTGTGGGGCTAGCTTAAACCTGGAAGACAGCATGAAATCTTGGAGGATCTGAGTTCACATGCGAGTAGGATAGAAAAGAAAAGAAAAGACAAGAAAAGAAAAGAAAAGAAAAGAAAAGAAAAGAAAAAGAAAAGAAAGAAAAGAAAAAAAGAAAAGAAAAGAAAAGAGAAAAGAAAAGAAAAGAGAAAAGAAAAGAAAAGAAAAGAAAAGAAAAGAAAAGAAAAGAAAAGAAAAGAAAAGAAAAGAAAAGAAAAGAAAAGAAAAGAAAAGAAAAGAAAAGAAAAGAAAAGAAAAGAAAAGAAAAGAAAAGAAAAGAAAAGAAAAGAAAAGAAAAGAAAAGAAAAGAAAAGAAAAGAAAAGAAAAGAAAAGAAAAGAAAAGAAAAGAAAAGAAAAGAAAAGAAAAGAGAAAAGAGAAAAGCAAAGCAAAGCAAAGCAAAGCAAAGAAAAGAAGAGGCTAAAAAAAATCCCTACCGGTTGAAACATCTGAGTGTGGCTAAGTGACCACAGCATATGGCAGTGGGGAGAACAGGCCAATCTGGACAGAGAGAGATAAAAAGGGATCGTTTTATGTGACGGCTGATGCCTTGGGTGTCCTTTTATTTAATCCCAAACAGCAAGCTGGGTCTCTAATTCTCAGCAGAGTATTTCTGTAGCTAGATTTAGAAGCTTTATTTTAATTCCATTATGCAAATTGTACATGAGTCCTGAACTGTGGTCTAGATTCAGATCTGTTTTGCCTTGGCATTAGACTGAGTTAATTTGATTAACTTCAGTGGAGTAGCTCCTGCCTTCTGCCAATGAATATAAAATCAACATCAGGTCTGTTTCTAACTGTCCTGCCCTAGAGACCAGTTTTGAATGACTCTGTCCGCTCATTATAGCTATTCTGTCCACCGCAGAGAACTCTGTCCGCTTGGGAGACAGAGAGCCAGACACTGCACAGACCCCATCAGAGCACTCAACAGAACCTGATGAAAAAAAAACAAAGGATAACTTATAATTACTATTTTATTGTTTATAATCTTTCTTAAGTGTGGTGTAAAGACAGCGAGTCTCTTTTTTTGCTCTCTGTGCCCTTTTCTCCTAAATTCACCAAGAACAGAAGACTATTTTGACAGAACGACCTTCCACCTGTGCTAGGGTACCTGTGCTCTGAATTCATGTGATGGATACCATAAGACTAGGGCACTGTGCAGCAGATCTGAACAAATCATGTTCCCATCCCGATGATCTGGGTTAGTTCTGAAACTGAGAGTTGAGAACAGCTTCTAGCCATAACCTCCCCCCTGAATTTGCATCCAGTTAAAATGGAAAATGAGATGCTTAACCAAGTTCTTTAAATAAGTTTTTGGGGGTTGTTTTGTAGAGCCAGTACGGAAAAAAGAAGTTAAGAGTCGAGAAAGACTCTAATCAATCTGATTTGGGGATTGATATAGAGGGTAGGGGTGTGCACCCTGCTGGTGTCCTTTTTGTGGGTTTCTCTACTGGCTAGGGACAAGCAGCCTCAAAGATCTAAAATGGTTGATGGTCCACCGTCATCCTAATGCTACAGGTGAAGCAGGTACATGGGAGTCTGCTAGCACTGCCAAAATGTCACCTCTCAGTCCCAGCTTCAATTGCTGGAGTCTCAGCAGAAGACACCTACTCTAAAATCTCCAAAACATCCTACAGACCAAAGAGCAGCCAGTGAAGATGTCTATTAGCACTGAGTGAAGAAGCAGCCTGATTAGGAGACCCTTTGGCTATTACAAGGCTTGATGATATATAGACAGTAAATTAATTTGAGTTTAACCACTAAATGAAGCACATCAGCAATATTTCTGAGTCGGCACAAGATTGCTTGATGTCTCTGAGCTTTAAATGGTCAGAAGCTGGTCATAGGCAAAGGTGGGTTCTGAATTGCCTGTCCTGCATCTCTTGCCATCCCAACTCATTCACAACAGTCTGTGGAAGATTTCCTACAGAGAGGCCAAGGAGGACATGGGAACACCAAGGAGACCAGATTTCCAGCTCAAACTTTCTGGCCAACTGAACATTATCGGGGAAAAAAAAAAAAAAAGGAAAGAAATGCCATCCTGCATTTATTGTTGTTCTTACCCCTCTTTTCTCTTTCCTGAATGAAAGCAAATTCAATCTGCATTTCCCAGGCTATTTTTTTAAAATCAAAGTGGTGGAGTAATATTTTAATATTTTTCAGTTAATTATGTGTCTTTACAACAACTTACGTCTGCTTTCTTTTGCTCTCCCACCTTTAGCTCAGATCCGAGCTTGAGTTTTGATTTTATGAGAGGCTGCAAAAATAGTTTGGGTGGAACAGGATAAGGCCAATATTTTTTATACAGATGGCAGGATGTTCCTTTGGGCCGACAGTATTTACTGTCCGGCAGGTTCAACCTCACGTCCATGGTCAAAACCAAGAGAACTGCCTTCCAATAAATGTCTGCAGAGATGGAAATGCTCTTTATTTTACTTATACAGTTTATGAACTATTATATTGTCCAGGCAAATCCAGACAGCTATGGCCAATCATGATGGAAATTTATTTATAGGGTCTTTCACAAACTCATTTCCTTTACAATTTAATATTTTTTCTCGTTTCAAGAGACCCTAGAGGAATGGGATATAAAATCTACTCTGTCTGGAGAATCACACTGGATGCTTGAAAAGCTCTGTACTCTGCAGAACGTGGCAGCCCATCAGCAATAGCAGTAAAAATAAGAATAACAAAAAATCAAACAGCAAACCTGTTCCAGCATGAAGCTTGTTGAAAAAAGCCGATTTTCCTAGACCCACCTGAGAGTGAAACACAATCTTTTCCTTAGCAGATACTGTCAGCAGGGAGGTGGCATAATGAAGATCTACGTTAACCTGTCCATGGCCTTAAAACAAAGCTTCCTCACCTGCTGAGCAGTTTACAACTAGCAGCCATCAGTGCAATGCCAATTTGTGACATAGGATATACAGCTGAGGAGCCATTACCCCACAAGTTTGGAAAATACCGCCCCAGACTGTTTTTCCTTTTGCTTCCTGTTATAGCAAAAATGTTATAAAACTCAGGTAAGGCCAGAAAGAGAGGGTGTGAACCACATTACTGCCGCGTAACTTTCTATGACAAGGCAAAGATTGTTTTTCAGCAAACTCATGGGCACCGACAGCTGGAAAAAAGCACATGCACCAATAGGAAGCAATGTTGCACATTAAAAGACTTCATAGGTTCATACAACCTCTCCCTAAAAGGTCAACTCTTAAAGTGCTTTCTCTTATTTCATGCAGTCCTGTCTCAAGTTAAGGAGTCATTGACCATAGTGAGAGATTCAGATGAGTTAAGGGATATAGTGATCACTCTCCTCGTCATCAGTCATTCTACTTGACGCTTTCTATGTGGAGGGTGTGCAGAAAAATCAGCCAGTGAAAAAGCAAGAGAATCCAACCTATAAATGTCATTTCTTAACTTTTTGAAACATCAGAACCTGAAATTTAAAAACTTTTAAGCCAGCCGTTGAGTTTGTCAAAACGATGAACAGGAATAAAAAAATGGAGACCTTCTCTCTTAATGTATTTTCATAGTTTAAAAAATGGAAATTTCTTACCAGCACTGTGGATACCCTACGACCTTCAGCCAATTGTCCATAAACAGATAAAGCCTATCTCTGGCTGAAGAGTTCAATTTTGGGAGATCTTTGTGAACTGATTTGGCTCTAATATGTATCAGACAAGAAGAAGCAGAGTTGAGGAATGGTGAGGAACAGGACAAGACATGATCTCATCTGAACCAAGACCAAGCAGTACACAGAAGGTGTAAAAACATTCGTCTGCGCATATCCAGGCAAAGCAGAAATGACAAGACTACTGCCAAAGTTGTCCTTAAGAAACACAAGGCTGAGGAATGTTTAACAGCTCTGTGTCCATCCAGAAAAGAGGCAACTCAAGTAGGAAGGACTCACAAGGAAAAGTAGACTGTGCTGCTGTGGATGGGAATAGATGAGATGAACCTGCCAGGGGGGGATATTTCCTGCCCAAGCCCAACATCTCTGTCGCGCTGGAGATGAGGACACCCATCCAAAAGATGAGCAAGGAGATTCCTCCCCATGTGAGTCAGTCAGCTGGGATATTGCAGTGCACAGCTTGATTTGTACCAACCCAGCAGGCTTAGAGAATTGAGAGGGTCTATAGGACGTCTTGCGAGCTGCTTTACAGGACGAGAAGAAAAGGGGCACAAATCTGACACTATGGAGGAAGGAAACCTAGAAAAATATAGGCAACCAGCTCCTCTGGACCTTTGCCTCCTCCTTGAAGTGAACCTAAGAAAATCTCTTTGCCTCTGTGTTTGCTGCACACCGACTCCAATGCAATCTGCTCACTCTGCTCCATGATCCCATGTTGAATCCGAACCAGGATGGGCACAAACCCTGTCCTGCCTGCAGGGTTTGCAGTGGTCACTTGGTGAATCACAGACAAATGCATCCCCACCTCACCACGTTTCTTCTTTCTGTGGGCTTCGGGGCTATGTTTGCACTAGTAAATCAGACAGGAGAGAAGTGGTCACCCTGGATGGACTCAGACCTTTGGATGGGGATAAACTGTGCTTCATCAATGCCAGCATCTCCTGGTGATGGAGGAAGCGAAGGGGACCCCACTGAATCTAGGGGCTTTGGCTAAGCGCCAGCAGGACCACTCTGCTTGCCCTTCCAGAGCAAATTGCAACTGGAAATTGTGGCGGCTTCTCTGCTTTTAGACATCACAGGTCTGATCCTTTCCTCGCTAAAATCAGTGAAGGATATCTTTGGATCTCTAGCTAATAGATCATGGCCTATACACTCAATCAAGAGTTTGTGATCAGCCCAGGAACGATAGAAACAGGCTTCGACAAACTTACAGTCGGCCGTACCTTAACGGCAGTTACTCCCCTGTTTTGGTATCAGCATTTTCCCAATTTTTGCATGAATATTGTTCTGAACACCCAGAAAAAAAAAATCTATTATGTATGATTTGTAATCAATAAAATTAAGAAAAGATTTCTTCCCCTGTACATCCCATGTGCATGTAAGTTTTATCTATGTTTAACAACAGTTTTTAGACATTTATTCTAAATAATCCAGTGGTGAATGCATTTCAGTACGGGCTGCATTTTACGAGGGGTGTTGTATTTGTTTATAAATAATTTTATGGCTTCTGCTAAGTCCTTGAACTTTGCCAAGTGATTGTCAAATATGTTATTAATCTTGAATTCTCAGTAACAAACACAAACAAATAGTGAGTCTCTGGTGGGTTTTTTTGGGTCTTTTTTCTTCTTTGTCCCAGTAGTGAAATGATACTAAGAAATTTCTTTGAGTGAGAAAATCAGGAAGATCATTGCATCTACTTGGCAGGATTTAGGCACAATGTACTTCTGGAAGGGTGGAAAGCCAGAGCCAGCATGTTCAGTGTTTTTCTCTCTCATCAGTGTTTCAGCCACATGGGATGCTAAATAATGCAGCTGTACGCATTCTGACAGCTGACTGTTACTAACTTCTGCCCCTCTTGATTGCCTCCAGAAGCCATGTCAGCATCTGTGAGGAAAAAGCGAGCAGTGAGTGTACCTGGGCTGACCCAGGTTTCTGCAGAGCTGGTCAGCTCTCCGTGCCAAACTTTCAGTAGAGTTGACTTCTCTTGCAAGATTACTTAACTTCTCTGTAATACCATTGCTAGTATTGTTATATGAATAACAACAACAGCAACAATAAGAGAGCATGAGAAAGGATTATTCTTTGAAAACCTTACATTTCAACAGCTGCCATTTGGTGGTAAATGGTTATGATGTGTTTTGACTTAATAACGCAAAGCAAGAAAAGACCATCACAAATAAGTACTGGCTTTTGAAGACCTGCTCGTGTATGTCTGTGGCCGGCGGAGAGTTGCTTCAGTGCCTGACAGAGGAGTGCCTCTCAGCCACCACATTGCCTACCAGGTCTGAATCCCAAACTCACAGATATTGAAGGCAGAAGGTTTTTCCTTGACTTCACTGGGCTTTGGATCAGGCCCTAACCTGAGAGGTTGTTTAAAGAAGATGTGGGATGCAGATTCAAGATCCCACCTGCTCTTCCTGACCTCCTTCAGAGTTTTGGGGAAGTTAGTCTTTAATTTACCCTCAGAAGACCAGCTGATTGCAATGACTGGATGCATTTCAGAAGTGCTGGTTGATGTGACGCAGTAGCTGTATCTAAAGGATCAGGATAGAGAGTAGATTATCCCATCTGCCCCACCTGCATCCTAAAGGACTTCTGCAAACTTGCCCAATACCTCTTTCCTATTCCACTTGAGTAACAGCCAGGTGGAGTTAAAATGCTTCAGCTACTGGAAACTTGCCAAGAAGGGAAAAAAAAAAGAAATAAGAAAAAAAAGCACCATGAGGAGCTGACTCTTAGACTGCAGCAAGGGAATAGTGATGCTTTGACAGGGGCTGAAGATAGGGTCCAGGTTGGCTCAGCCAGAGTCCTTCCTTTGGGGAAGCGCATACTGCAATAGGGAGTTTGGTCGCTTTTCCTAATTTCCCACTTCTGGGCAATTCTGTGTCATGCTTGGAAAGTGGCAGAGACCCTTCGCTAGATGATCAGCTGGTGTGAAACAGCCCCAGCACAATGCACTGTTGGCCGAGGAGGACTGTACCTCTTTGTCGCTGCCGAAGGAGATGTGTACCAGAAAACAACATTTTGGTACACCCTGCAAAAAGTACCAGCAAGGGAAACTCTGCACAGTGACAAAATCTTCCTGGTCTCCCTCTCACCTGTAGGAAGGAGGCATTTCCTTACTCTCTTCCCTTCGGAGGCAACCTCAGTCACAATTCCTCATCTGAGCATCTTTAGGCAAACTCAGTGACTTTGGTTGAAGTTAGACTTGGTTACACCAGCTCAGAGGCTGACCTGGTGTATGTTTGTGTGTGTGTGTGACCAAAACACAAAGAATAGGAAAGTTCAGCAGATGTTCAGAAGGTGGCCATCCATGAGCAATCTCTATGCTTTTATCCAGCAAATTTTGCCTTTGGATCTCATAAAGGTAGCTTTGGCTGGCTGTATCCAGCAGCTTACGCTTCTGGGTGATACAGGCAGACTGTTGATGGAGTCTTTCTCCTCACGAGGGTTTGGACTAGTGAGAAACAGGAAATTCGGAGGGCAGAACGAAAAGCAATTTAGAGGTTTAAAAAAATGACTGAAGCCTGTTTCTGTGAGCACCTGCAAAAAGGGAGGGCTGAGTTAGCTGCTCTCTGAACTGATTTTAGCCACACACACACAGGCAAACATACCCAAGATCTGCGAATTCCCCTCCCTGCCTCAGCCCGCTTGGTGGGCTCCTCTCCACTGCTGCATCTGGAAGAACAAAAGTGTCGCACATTCTGATAACCACATTTTTCCATCCTAAAATTGCACTGGTTTCTGGCTTGCTACTGGGACTCAGGTCAGGGAAAGGAGAATAGAATTTTCTGCCTGCATCCAGCAACCACGAGCTGTTAACCCTGCCCACCCCAGAGGAGCATTTTGACAAGGAATGAGAACGCCCAAGGGAAGAACCTGCAACCAGTTGTACCGAGCTGCCTGCGTTGAGCGCTTGACTACAGGACCAGGCAGCTATGACCCCCGAGGGGTCTTGATCAGTGTTATATGTGTTACCAGG
>NW_009602058.1:56718-114787 GCF_000690535.1 Cariama cristata
GGTCTGGATAGCCCTGCCTCTGTTAACACCAGGGAGACTTAGATCACCGAGTATATGGATGTGATCGACAGCTGGCCACATTGGTGGCTCACTTTTTTTTCCCATATAACTTAACCTCTCGTTCCACAGAACAGAGAAACTGTATGGAAACCCTTGGCATCCGATGTGTGGCCTGATATTCTTTTGCCCACTAAATGCTCTCCAGGAACCTTTTTCCCTCTGTTAACACCAGGGAGACTTAGATCACCGAGTATATGGATGTGATCGACAGCTGGCCACATTGGTGGCTCACTTTTTTTTCCCATATAACTTAACCTCTCGTTCCACAGAACAGAGAAACTGTATGGAAACCCTTGGCATCCGATGTGTGGCCTGATATTCTTTTGCCCACTAAATGCTCTCCAGGAACCTTTTTCATCCTTTTGCCTCTTTTTTTTCTCCTCTCTTTACATCACTGTCTCTCTTTCTTCTTCAACAAGTACTGTGGGTCTGTCTCCATCGTAAAGCCCAGAGCCATTCAGGTACTCCTCATCTTTGTTGTACTGCTCTGGTCCAGAAGAAGGCATGGAGTTTTCAGAAATGGAGCCATTTTTTACATAACCTGGCAAATTCCGGTGTCCATTGAGGGTCCCTGGTATAAGTCTCGTATTGAGATGGAGGGCAAGTGCTCCTCTTGTGGCTACATTTGTGATGCTGGTGTGGGAAACCATTGGTCCATAACTGTAGGTTGTGCTCCCACTTCGTGCTTTCCTTTTAAAGTCAAGTGCTAATGTCCACCTGCTCCATGACTTCTTTATTTCTGCTTGGACCTGAGAGACAAAGGTGAAAAAAAAAGCATGAGTGGGAGGAGAGAGGGGCAAAGAGTATCAGAAGGAGGTAGTATCCACAGACGGAATGGGTGAGAAACTCTCTGGGGAGTGAAATTGGAAGGAACAGTAAATTCGCAGTAAATCTGCCCATTCCAAATGCAATATTTGACATTGGGAAGCTTAAATGGCTGAAAACTTCTGACTGAAAACGTGGGTTAACTCTCTCCCAGGGTTAAGGGATGGTGAGCAGTGCATCCAGGAGAGTCCTTTCAATGTACCATGAGTGCCAACTATAAGTGGGATGAATCCCCTTCAGAGGTGCTTGAGTCACCAGAAATTTCCTCTAGAAAGGAGTTAGCTGACTACTTTAGACTGAGTATCCCACTTTTAGATGGCTAAAGTTAGGATGGGATCAATTCCCCTTATAGTATGGATTTTATCTTGGTTTTCTGCTGTGGAACATAAGCAGTATATTTGTAGTCGCATTTCCCCTTAAAATCCATAAACTTAGACCAAAACAGCCTTATGCTGGGCCACGAAAGTAGTTCTGTTCTTTCTCAGTGTGCATCCACTGATCATCTAATTTCTTAGTTTGCAGCTGTAGAAGGAATTAATGGAAACAAAGACATTAAAGCGTATCACTCTGGAAATAGGAAAAAAGGTCAAAAAGGCCTGGACGACCAAAAGAGATTACTGGTTAGGCAGCTACTCTATTAATCCTCTTTTCTTCCTACCACAGATCTAAACTTGTGCAGCAGTAAACAGTACTTGTGCTGGGAAGAGAAAAGAAAAAACACAATTTTTTTCTCTATTAGCTGCTTCCAGTAGCTCATTTATTGGTGACATATTGACTTGGATGTCCTACATGACCAAAACTGAAGGTATGAACTTTCTATGTAGACCGACGGATCTTTCACTGAGTGCAAACCAGGATTGCATCTCTAGAATAAGTGAGGATATGCTGATGTGCATCCGCCTTACCATCTGTGTGTGGAACCAACCTAACAAAAGAGGGAAATAATTAAGAAGCCGGTGACTTACCTCTCCATTGCAAAAACAGTATATGATGGCAACAAAAAATCCCTAAAAGGAAGAAGAAACAACATATTAATGTTAATCTTTCTGCATGTGAGTATCTCTTTCCTGATGGTGCTGCCCAGCATCCCAATGTTCCTCTGAAACCAATGACATTCATAATATGCTGTGTGTAATATCCATAAGAAGCCTTGCATTGTTCAGTAGCGCATGACAGACAAATAAAATAGACGTTTCGCTGCAGACTATTGACAAAGTAGACAGACTGTATAAGCCCTCTGGGTCATGGTTTAGCTAACAGGTCTATTTTCACCCCCAGATCTTTTGCAAAGGTTCTGAGATGGTGATGGGTGCCTGGGAAGGAGGTGGGGTCTACCTCACTGGAGGTGTTTCCGAACTTATTGGATTAACATTTCCAGTGTTTTACATGTAGCTGATCCTGCTGCAGCATGGGAGGGTGGAAGGTGGTCTTGATGGGACTTTTCCAGTTCTGGCTGTAAGTGGGGTAGCCCATGCGTGGAGCAGAACTGGCTGAGTGGCTCAGCAAAGGAATTCAGATGCAAGCAAACCATCTACATCTTTTTGTTGGCCAATAGTTTACCCAGGTCTTGCTGAGGTCACCCACTATTTTATCCCATCTGCACCCAACAGGAATTGTGGAAGCACATGAATGCAAGCTTGGTCCCCGTCATCTCCCGTATAGTTTCTCTTAACTGTCATCCAGCCAGACCCACTGTCCACCTTTCATCATCCACACTGGTCAACCATAACGATAGATAGTAGCAAGCGAGCCAAAAGTTAATCTCTAGGAGAAGGGTGTGCAGTGAGGATCAAACACTGCTCTTCTTGTAGAGTTGGGTATTCTTGCTGCTGTGTCTTATATAGGACCAGTCCTATAACTGAATCTGCCTTTTGCCCAAACCTAGAACTGAGGAATCCGTTCACAGGACCGAAAGACTACTTGGGACAAGAAAACTGGAAGGTAATTTGAAACAACATGTCTCTGTGGATCTCTACCAGCTTACGTCTAACCTGGATCTAGATGGATTTATTTGTGGGCCAAGTTATCTTTCAACAGAAACATTTTTTTTTGTTGAACACACTGAGCCTTTATATGTTGTTTTTGCAAATATGGAACATACTTGATGCTAAAATACTCTCAGATCACCTTGTGAATGAAATTTGGTGCATTGTAAAAAGAGCTCTGCTTCCAAAGACAGCCTTGCACTCTCGTTTCCCTCCTCTCCCCACTGAAATTCTCAAAGTTTGCCCCCATAGTTTAACGGTTACAATACCTGGAAAGAGTTGAACAGCATTTCATAGTGCATTTGAACTTGCCAAAGAATCCCTGACACATCTGTGTATGGCATAGCCATGAAAACAATATAGTGAACGCCAAACAGAGGCATAAGGACGAGGGTAGATTTCAGCAGCTTCCTGTAGCAATAAAGAAAGAGAAAGACACAGAGGAAATCAGTGGATGGAGTGAACCTCCCAGTCAAGCTCGTCCACCTCATCATACATTGGGCACAAGTTGCACATAATTTCATTCTTTACGGTTGGACTTGATGATCTTTGAGGTCTCTTCCAACCATAATGATTCTATGATTCTATGATTCCTGCTTACATGTCCTCTTGGCTAGGCTTCGATATCTTACATTTACACAGGCACTGTGTCCACCTGCAATTTCAAACTGTTGCTTCTGTTACTGCATGTGAGACAACGCAGTCCATAGAATCATAGAATCATAGAATTATTATGGTTGGAAGAGACCTCAAAGATCATTAAGTCCAATTGTATACCCGATGCCACCATGCCCGCTAAATCCACTAAACCATGTCTTGAAGCGCCACATCTAAACGTTTTTTTGAACACCTCCAGGGATGGTGAGTTCACCACCTCCCTGGGGACCTCATTCCAATGCTTAACAACTCTTACAGTGAAGATGTTCTTTCTGATGTCCAGCCTGAACCTCCCCATCCTCCAGTGTGTCTTGATGTGCTAGACTAACCCTTTCCACACGCATGCCCCCATGTGATGCTGCTGTGGGTACTGGAGATGAAGACACGGAGATGTCTTTTTCAGCCTCAGACTACCTCCAGCTTTGGGTCAGGATCATGGGTAGAGGGTGGAAGGGTGACTGGAAAGCAATGTGTGCTTCCAACCCTCAGCCTCTCTCTGTCTGGCACTAAATCCCCTCATCCCTAAAGGATGGTCCTGCTTCAGCTTACAATGACTGGACAGGGTCCTGTACAACCTACAGTAGCTGACACCGTTTGAGCAGGGGGGATTGGACTAGATGACCTCCAGAGAACTTGAGCAGGGGGGGATTGGACTAGATGACCTCCAGAGATCCCTTCTGACCTCAACCGTTCTGTGATTCTGTGATTCTGCGATTCTGCCTCTTTATTGAGGCAAGATACGAAGGTCCACCCTGGGTTAGTGCCTCCTGTGATGTGATTCTGTGATTCTGCCTCTTTATTGAGGCAAGATACAAAGGTCCACCCTGGGTTAGTGCCTCCTGTGTGATAAGCAGGGCTGGCGGAGAGGGAGGGGCATCTAAGAGCAGAAATACTGTAGATATCAAGGGGAAGAGGACGGTGCACTGCGGGATAAGCAGAAGGTGAACACTCTTAGGAGGTGCTTTGGACTGCAGTATTACTTGGAATGCCCCTTTTCAAAGAAGCAGCTCCATCTCAGCACAGGACCTCTGTTGGGGACTGGGGGGAGGTATAATGCAGCCCCAAATACTTGGCTGGGTTTGCTCCTGAGGGAACCAGCCTTGCCTGGAAGTGATATTAATTGAAGGATTAAAGCTTCTGCCAAGAGTTACAGCAAGTCACCAAGTGCAGGCAATTACCGAGAAGGGCAGACATCACTACCAGAAAGACCTGGTACCCTCTCTGTCCAGCAACTGGAAACCACTGAGGGAATTTAACACATTAAAAGGAGAAGGTCCCATCCAAACCATAATTAATAGCAAGCTCCAGCCAGGGAGAAATAAATAAATAGATAAATCAGAGCCCTGACACGGCAGCAAAGAAAAACGGAGGGGTGTTTTCCTGCCAAATCTCCTTCCTGCTTCAAATGAAACGTCTTGTGTTTGGAGAGTGAGACGGTAGCAATGAGCTCATGGTTTACAGTCCAAATCATTCTGCTCTCCCCCCTTTGCATGTGTCATGCTGGTCAGTTGAGCTCAGGAGATTATCTGAAGCCCTGGGAGCTCTCAAGCAGCCACAGTGTCTCAGCAATCTGCTTTTTCTGTCCAGTTTTGACCATGCTCCAAATATCCTAAATTATCAAGAGAGAAGAGCTGGCAGAACAAAGGAAAACAAAACAAACGGGGAAACGCCAGATTTCCAGCAAAGAGTCAGGAATCGTTTTTTTTTTGTTTCAGCAAAGGTGCTGAAATGCCCACTGAAGGGCAGATTTAACAACTAGATCAAGTTTTACAAAGCACAGGAGGGAAATAAATAGAAAGAAATAAATTGGTACAAGTTTTAGCATAAGCGATGCTTTTATTTTTGCACTCTTGGTTCAAGGCCAGCGCAGTCAGTTCCAAACTGGCTGAAGAGATTGAATTCCTCTCTTTAACCTACGAGGCAGGTCCCCCAGGTTGGATTTGAAAGCTTTAGGAGATGTTTAAACTGCCGTTGATTCATTCTGCATTACCAGACTTGGAAGACAGCATTCTTCTCACCCTATTTTAGGTGTCTACATCGTAGACAGCATGAACTAGTCACCCTGGGCTCCCTCTGTAGTCAGGGGGGTGAAATAAGGACTTTGACATCTCCCAAAAAGTGGAGAGGGTATGATGTGACTCACCTGTACTGTTGTCTTGAGTCACACCTCCCTGCGTTCGTCTCTCGTAGCTTGGTTGCTAGGACTCTGATAATATTGATAAAAAGAATAAAATTTACCTGGAAGAGGTGGGGAAAGAAAAACCAAAACAAAACAAAAAAGAAAGGATAACTGTTAAAAAAGATCCAGATGATGATAGTGTTGTTCAGTCAGTGCTTTCCCCAAGATGAGCCAAGGGGCTGTGGCAGTGACCTGATCATATGAAGCTTTTTCTGGGAGAGCTTCTCCTGTGGAAGGGACGAGCTCCCCAGGAAAGACCCAGTGTTCGGTGGGATCTTGTCAGCTGTGTTTAACCTGAATGGTTGAGAGAGAGAAGGGAAGGGCTTTCTCTGACTAGGTGTGAGCATCTCACATGGAAACAGCTACAACTGAGCTAGCCAGCCCAGCAGACACCTGGTAACCAGATATGATGTCAATATATAAGGCGGCACTTACCAGGCATTTTGAGGTATGGACTACAAACAACTCTCAGTATTTTTCACATCATCTTTTTTTAAAGCTCCATACAGTGATACAGATCATTTTCATGGTCTCATAAATCTCTCAAATTTAGCTCGGGGTTTAGGGAGTAGACCGAAATTAGGTTATATTTGTCTCTGGCAGCCCACCTGAGATTAAGACCTTCTCAGGCTAAGAGAAGCATTAGTAGGATGTCTTTCTGTATTTCCATGTGCAAAAGGAAAGACGAGCAAGCAAACTGCAACATGACGAAGCCACAGAGTAGACATAACTAGAGATGACAGATCAAGAATGCAAAATGGCAATATAAACTATAAAATTTCTGTTGTATCTCTATTGATAACTGTCCCTCTGGAGAGTGTTTAGTACGGACCAGGTAAGGGCAGTAAGGAGGTAATATCTACTTTCTAAGCAGGGAGCCACATCTATGAACCCATCTTGTGACCAGCTGCTCAACCAAGCTAATCTAGTCCTACAGGAACATGCTCATGGTGACCCACGCGGCAAAAGGTCACGGCAACATCCCACGGCTACACTGCCACTTAACAGAGATGAAAAATGGGGAAATCTTTGAGGGATTCTCAGCTTTTTGGAGCTCTTTAGAGACTGGTTTCACTGGGGCTGGGATTACAACTGCTGCTGCCCTCGACCAACCCAT
Organism: Cariama cristata; assembly: GCF_000690535.1. Classification (NCBI taxonomy): domain Eukaryota; kingdom Metazoa; phylum Chordata; class Aves; order Cariamiformes; family Cariamidae; genus Cariama; species Cariama cristata. Next base: position 63,542 of record NW_009602058.1, read on the forward strand.
GCTTGGGACTATGGCAAGGCCACAAGCAGAACCATTGTGTAATTGTCTGTATGGGGCCGATCTGTGCTGCTGGGCTAACGCTGATGCCTATGGGTTTCTCTGGAGGCTTGCAGCAGTCATTTGACTTCTCAGATGCCAGTATAGCAGCATTTCAAGGAAACAAATTACCATGCCACACACAGGCTCATAGTTTTAAGCCAGAAGGGGCCATTGTGAACCTCTAGTTTGATCTGCAAAACTCAGTCCATAAGACCTCCTTGTATTCATTTTTGTTTGAGCTATAGCAGATTTGGGTTTCAGTGTTTCCATGACGGAGATCCTACCACAACCATTGGTAAGTTGTTCCAATGGTTAATTATCCTCACTGTTAAAACAAGTAGTTCCCTGAGCCACTGAACGAACACGGTCTGGTTTGCTATGGCTTTGTCTTCTGTGGTTGGATTCCTTCTCCTTTAACGAGGTGCAAGTTCATTTTGAACAGCAATCCTCTGTGTTAAAAAGGGGGTAAGGTCGTACTATACCCTTCCCCTTGAAGGGGGATTAGTAGAATTTCTCTCCCATATCTATTTGACTGTTTTCATGAGGTTTGTGGGAATTTGACATCCATGCAAACCCATTCCCTTAGTTACATTTGGTTGGAATTTACTGACTGGCACAAAAGTTATAAGGGAGGGATGGATAGACCGACAGGCAGAGAAGCGCACAGCCTGGGGGCGTGTAATTCATTTTCACTGGAAACCACTCTGAAAGGGAAAATGAAAAAGACAGATTTTGTTTCTCATATGAGTTTTTCTAGCTTCAAAGGCTCGAAAGCGGGGTCTTGTTCTGCATTTGTCGGCTAAATTGAAGATGTCCAACCTTATCATAGTCAGAAGGGAAACTCTTCTGACTTCCTGAAACACGTGCTAAGTTTTAAAGGAAATCCTGACAACTGAATAACATCAAAGCTAGCAGCAGAGTGGAGGGATTTTAAGCCCCTCAGCCTTGAAATTCTCTGCAAATACATCCAGAAAATGCATAAGTTAGTCCAGTAACATATGACCAGCCAGTGTGGGAACTGAAAAGGCAGCCAAGTGAACAATATGAACCCACAGAAACGAAACAGAAACAGCCCACAGAATATTTTTGCATGATAAATAGCTGCATTTGCAAATAGTCAGGGTACAAGCACAGCAGAGCCTCCTGGAGAAACATTATTTTTACAACGACAAGCCTCAATTGAACTCTTTCTCCTCTGCTAATTGGGCTTTAAATTAAATGCAATGAGGTTGCTGGCATTAATGTAGTTGAACTATCTGAACTTTGTTCTCCATCCTACTATTTTGTTTCCAATGACCACGATGTAGGCTTGGTGATTAGTTTCTTCCAAGGTGCAGAACTAATTGCTAGAGCCAGGTGGAGAATTTCCACCAAAAGGAAATTCAGATGAAGAGAAAAGCTCACCAAGTCCAAAGCAGCTCACCTAATTGCACATATGAGCGTATTCACCTCAGAAACTTTCCTGCTGCTTATATGCCGATGGTCTGATTTTCTTCTCACCCACACTGATCGTCTTCCAAGGCCTCCTGATTTGTGAGTCAGAAGGAAGTATATAGAGCTTGACGTAAACCCCTCTGAAGGATACAGAGAGATTCTCACTGGCTCCACTCAGCTACTCGTGGATGAACGTAAAGGGGGACTAGGACGTGTGGGAGTGGACAAGCTCTTTTGCATGCACTCATCTAACCATTGGAAGATGGAATAATGGAGAACATAGAGAAAGACAAGGGGAGGAAAGAGGCTAATTAATGAAAACTGTGAAAGCAGGTTCTCTAACTAATTAGGACCCTGCTCCAGCAAACAAGTAACTACCCACCGAATTTCCCTTCTGCAGGTTATCACACCTTATAACTACCTCTCCAGCTTGTGAGAGCTCAGTCTTGTGTCTGGATAATGTCACTTATACCCTTTCTGTCCCCTCTGGCTCCTGGTGGGAGCCTAAGTAATCCACCATCAGTGATTAACATCATGTCCGATCATAGCTGGGATGGTTTAACTTTTGTCCCCGCCTTTGAGGTATCCCAAGCTTTTATCAGTTCAGAAAGACGAGTCTGAAACAATCTGATGACACTGAAGCATGCTTGGGGAAAAGGTTTGGTCCAGCTATGGAACCCAAACTCCAGTTCTTCCCACTGGAGATGCCTGGTGAGAATGCGTTATGACCCCTGAGGGTTTCCAGTATCACATGGGTTGGAAATATTGGCTTGAATGTTTGTTTCGTTAATGATTTTAGGATCTTACCCCTGTGTAATTTTTTTCTCCTAAGTAAAACTTAAAGTTGCTTATAAACCCCTCTGCTGTATGCAGCTATCAAACTTACAGGCAGGTCAAACATAAGGCCCTTAAGCTGGGTCTATAGAGACTCCATGCTATTAAGACAGAAGCTGTGTTGACAGGGTGATTCGGGTAGGGCAGCCTGGCTCAACTCTTCCCTCCGAGCCTGTATCAACAAAAGGCACTGCCTCCCACCCCTTGCAATCAGCCAGTACTCACCACGATAGCTGCCAGGATGGGCACCTGAATAATCCATTTTAAATTGCCAGCACTCAAGTCCCAACACCTGAGAAGAGATTGACATCCCATCAGGAAATCGTTAGTTACAAAGAGCGACAGACTCTAGTGTCTTGTTGGATAAATCCACCCTGGAAGGATGGGTTCCTCCAAAGCCTGGCGTGGTAGAAGGACGTAGCTCTAACCCTGCCTTCTGTTGGCATGGCTTTGAAATAGTCCTTCTCCTGCTGTTATACTATCCAAAACTGAAACCACTACTAAATGCATTTAAAGTTATGCTCTCCAGATGGTGGAATAGCCACAGTCATCACGACTTATCCCTTCTGGGCAGGAACCCATCTTCTTCCACTTCTTCTTCACCTCGTTACCAGAAAAAAACTACGCTAAGAGTAATCCAGCTTTCATGAAAACAAGGTATTTTATTACCCCTTGATATGATATTACTCCTTGGAATAAACCTGCACAACTTTGCATGAAAGTTGGTGAAGACATCGTGATGGGGACAACACTGTTGTTCTAAATTCAGTTCCTGCTCTTCCTTCAGCCCGGCTCTTGCAGTGAGACCCAGCCATGCCCCACAAAAGTCTTCATCTCCTTTCCATCTTCAGCCCTTATCCAAGTGAGGACTGGAAGGGCAAACTGTTGGTGGCGTGGATGTTGGGCTACGGTCCTCTGTCTGCCAAGAAGGTGCTGAACACTGTTTCCTCCCAGGCATTTCCAGCAGCCATTGAATAAGGTCACTCAGTGTTAATTACTCCGTTTGAATTCTCTCCAACCACAGAGAGAGGAGTGCCACAGGCTTTTCTTTATCTGAGCCAGACAGCCCCCACATGGCAGCTGCAGTTTTCATTTCACGGGCCAAATGCTGCCCAGGCAGCTATTCAAGGCAAGCGAGAGGCAGAGAAACCACCGGTGCTGACTGAAAGGCTCTAGGAGGGTGAGCCTGTGCCAATGCAGATGCGTCACACTTCAGTAGCCGTGCTACTCCGTCCTTCCAAGCCCGGAGTTGAAATCCCGTTCGGAAAGCAGTGTCCTCCCAAGAAAAGCCGTTTGAAAAGTTACCTGAGGACCCCCACACTTTTTGTTGGCAGATCGTGGGCAGATGAAACCCATCGTCCGGTCAAGTCGGCGCATTATGGGGGGAAAATGGGATTGATTGGGGGTTTGAAGATTGGATTCATTCAGCATACTGTAAGAATATGAGGCCACGAGGGTGCATGTGTAGGACCAAAGCAGCAGCTGGTCCATATCTTGTTTCTGACAGTAGCCAGAAGCTGACATTTGAGGTGGAACGGGTAAGCAGGTAGTAATATTTTTCTAGACGATTCTTCCAACAATTTGCTGTTCAGAATGACTTCCTGAGCCAGAGCATTACCGACTATCTAATACTTCTAGAGGAATTTGTCTTCCATGAATTTGTACAAATGTTTTTTAAACCTAAGGACATGCTGGCATCCAAACCTTCCGCAGGGAGGAGTTACAGTTTCACCACCTCATCAACGTCAAACCGCTTTCTTTGACTGTGCTGAACCTGCTATCTCCCAACTTCATTCCCACTCATTCAGGATTTTAAAGATCCCTATCCTGTCCCTGCCTAGCTGTGAGTAATTCCCTCTAGCCCCAGGGATAACAGCTGCAGGTGTTCACATTTATCAAATTCTGTAAAATGAAAGGAAAGCTAGGAAAGTTGCACCCGCTTTATCCTTCCTTGCCACCCCCCCCCCCAAAAAAAAAAAAAAGTTTGCTAAATTCATAGTAGAAATCACTTCTGGCTTCACCCGGTTCCTTTTTTCCTTTTGATTCACCCACAAAGTCACCATTGCCAAAAGTCCCACAAAAACATCACACGTAAAAGGGAGAACAGAAAATCCGATGCGACTTACTCTGTGTCGGCTAGAGTGGCTCTCACGCTGGCCCATGCTGTAACAAATACAGCAGGGAGTCCTGCAAAAAAACACAGGTCAAACGGGGTGAGTAGGGGCAGTCTGTTACCATAAGTCCAGGTGAAGCGGTGGAAGAAGCAGGTTTTAAATATTCAAGCATAATTTAGACTAGGAAAGCCTGATCTTGGTCACACATCTCTTCTGTAATCCAAATGGTAAACCAAACAGTGGCAGGGAGCATTTTCTGCAAGACAAATGTCATGGTCTGGACACGTCCACCCTACTGAACTCTCCTGGCTTTCAAAACGGAGCAGCTTGCTTTCCCAAGCTGCCAGCCAGGAGTGGTCCAGGCTTAAGCTACCTCCTAATCCATGTTTGGGAGATACCCAGCTGGTCTGGACCAGAGATGGGTCATGGACTTGACAGGATAAATCACCAGGTCCTGTGTCTTTCCTCTAGTACTACTTTGTAGACACATAACCTGCAGTGATAGAACCTGGGTGACTGATATCTGCTCTAGCCAACTCCTTCAGTTTAAAGCAGAGAAGGGTTTTGTGCAACGCACCTTTCCCAAGGTATTTGTTCCCTTCCCCTGACGTCAAGGAAAGGTGGATCTGGAGTCAGGCTCAGACTGTTTCTCCCAGCACAGGGCTGGATGGATTGGAAAGTCTGTTAAGTGTGAAAGACTTGCTGCGTGAAGCAGATAAATGCTAGAATTTAGAGTAATGCTTGCAAAATACGGTAGCCAAAGGTTCACTCCCAAATGAACCATCCTTATTTCAGCACAGTTATACTGGGCACCATCTTTTCCCTGTGAAAAGTAAAAGAATCACCAATGTCCAAATGCAATCTTCTATTTATTTTTTTAGGGTCCAGTTCTGCTTTATTTATACAACTGAGTCCCCTACTGGCATCCCTTAAAAGGCAGGATCAAATCCACAGTAGCTTCCACAAATTCAAGAAGAATAGCCCCTTTCAGGTGAAAAAAAAAAAATTAAAAAATAAATAAAGGCGACATTTATCACCGACGACTGTAAATATGCTGTTCATAGTCTAAGCTCATTGGGGCTCGGCGTGCATAAGCACACGCTTAACTTTCAGCATGCACTTAAGTCTCATTAGGGTGCTTAAAGGCTTTCCTGACCACGGACGCTTTCCTGAGCTGGGGTGTGGAGCAGGGACGCCTGTCTCGTACACACATGGACAACGGGGCCGTTATCTTGGTTTGAACCTTTAAATGCCATGGTAATATAAGAAAGCATAAATAATTAAACACAGAGCCTCACTCAGGACCAGTGCAGCAGCACTGCCTACAAAGATATATTTATAAGGAACGCACCCTGCTTTACAATCCCCTGCGATGGCTGACATTGGAAAGAAAATACTTAACCTATTGCACAGGGAACCCATGAGCATGTTGAAGCTGAGGGCTTGGGGAAGGTGATGATTTGTTGTAACAAGCACCATTTATCTCCTCCTAACTCTTAATTGCCTATCTATGAAAAATACGTACATGCTCCAGACTACTGGGTGAGCTATGAAAAGGCATAAATGCATAGACTTTGTTGATATCGTTGTTGATATTCCAGTTTCTATCAGCTGAGAAACTGGCCATGTTGAGAGGCTGACATGCCTGCTGCCTGCCTGCGAGATGGTGGATGTCGACCCACCATTGTGAAGTTTTAAGTTTGAAAGACGGATTGTTTCAGAGATTTGGATGTGTTTGACACATATTTGTTCTTCTCTAGCCTGTCCTGCACTTCAGAAGAGACACTGTTCCTATTCATACTAATCCTGTGCTGTGTTCAAGGTTCCTAGCAACAATAAAATATACAGAAAAAAATACTTATACCTAAAAAAATCCCTATGTGTGGATTTATTGTGCCCTGTGCACTGCTGCCTTACTCTGTTCAGGCAAGCTTAGGAAAACGATCCTTGACATTTTCTGCAAAACACATGAAGTGAATTCCTGTCCCTAGTTTTATTGCTACCTTTTTGTGTTTCTTACATCGTTCTTTTTTTTTTTTTTTTTGCAGTGTGAACAATCGTAAATGTTCTTAAATTTACAAAAAGTGGTATGAATCCTCACCCTCCTTTTTTCTGCCTCATTTTTAGATTCTTTCTACGTCAACGTAACATGGAGCGCTTGGGCCGTTAAGTAATTTCTAGAGCTCGATCTTTTCCTCCCACTCTGGTAAGCTACTCTTTCAACGTGAAGAGTCAGAAGGCTTAACGTTGCCTTCAGCATCTCTTTCACTTTCAGAGGATGATGACTGACTTTTTGGTGTCTCCACCTGAAAGTCCTGGCCTGTGACGCCCCAAGATGGGCAATCCCTCCTGCTGAGCACTCACAGCACCCATCGATGGGAGAACCATTAACCCAAAAATCAGGACTGAGGTCCTCAAAGTTAGCCATCCAAAGATATCAACAAAAAGCAAGACACCCATGAGGATGCAGCTCAGTGGGCAGGAAAGTCATACGTGATTACAACGCATCTGGCCAACCCACCAGAGACAGCAAAGTGAGTCTCCAAAAAGCCTGTGATTGCCTGGGTGGCTGTGAGCACAGACGGATGCAGGCATGAATGGATGCATGCATGTCCTCCCCCTCGCATGTATGTACCCCACGTGCACGATCGGTATGACGCAGGATGAACCCTACCAGGCGGCGATGCCGTGAATGACTTCTACAGAATCCACATTGTATGCGCTGTGCATTTCCAGTCAATACACACAGTGTGTACAATGCAGGTGCTATAAAGTCAGGTATCTCCCCATCAGCTGGAAAATGTGCAAACCTCAAGCTGGGCAAAGTCTGGTGGCCACCCCAACTCCCTGCTCTCTTCTGTCGCTTTAGTTGTGTACGTGTCTCCTAGCAGTTGGAAAAAATGGCTTTCATGCATGTGTCAAAGCTGTGAGTAAGAGAGGTGGTTGCGAAGTGAATACTAGGAGTAAGCTTATGAATAAAGACCTTACGTAGGTCTGGAGAAATCTGGTCTCGGTTCCTTGCTATTTGAAAACATCTCTGAGGAACAATGCATGTGTTTTTTCAATCCCTTTGTGTCACAGTTCCCTAATATTAAATGGGGCTAATAATACCCTCTTATGCCTGTTGTCTTGTTAGGTACGAAAACTTTCAGGCATTTCTGCTTAGTTAAATGTGCAGGGCTCACCATCATGGGTTTTTGGACCCGAACACCTCTAACAGCAACACATCAATCTATTTCTCTTTTCCAGGTCTCCCTGCAATCCTCATTTGCACCCTAGCTGAAAGCCAGTGCAGTCCAGCCGGTGGAGGGGAATTAATATGGTGTGAAGGAAAAATGCCAGTGGAATCAGCTTGGGTTTTCTAGCTATTGGTCATGCTTCTTAGACTTCCTTCATAAAACAGCTGCAGGGAACTTGAAGTCTGCTGGGGAATTTATTGTTGCCCATAATATGATTATTTATTTATTTTTGTTGGGTGCTGGCAAGGAACAAGTTCCTTTCTGTCATCAGCGTCTCCCTTGCAAGAAGGGCACTGCGGACGTTCACGGAGCTGTGCTCCCTTGTGCCAGCGAGGATGTGGATTGAAAAGACTTGACAGAAATCTTTGGGTCTGACATCAAAGAGTAACTATATGTTCTGGTTTCTTCAGTAGTCTGGAAAGAAGAAGTTGGAGGGTGATTTTTGCTCCATGCCCCCACCTTGGAAATTTCCAGGCAGGATAAATGCACCGCTGTTTATTGTTACACAAGTAAAAATATATCCCAGCTTTTGGGGCAAACTTGTCTTTTCTGTACCTATGTGGAATGTTGTAATTATTTATCACTGATTCCCTGTCACTCATTGCTGTGGTATGGGCAGGATCCAGTGCCCACTGCAGGGAACTGGAGTTTTTCCACTGACTCCAGTGGGTCTTGGATTGGGTTGCCCTTTCCAGTGCCCAAAAGCTATCAAAACAATACGTCTGTGCGGGTCTGTGTGTGTACATTATCATGCTAATCAAAACAAAGCAAAAACAAATGCAACTGGAGGGATCCTATGTTCTCATTCCAGAGGAATTTAAATTGAGCAGCCTCAAACTTTTGGAAGCGCATTGATGACTGGTGTTGTGACAGGTGTGACTTCAGCTTTGTGGTTGCTCTGATAAAATGATTATACTCTGGCAGTGGTTGGAAGAATTAATAAGAGGAACCCATGCCTGTTAGACTGTTTTCCTTTGGCTGCATTACAAGCAGCATCAAGTTGGTTTTTCTTGTTAAACATATGGCATTATTTTTCAACTTCTTCCTTCTCTTCCAGAATTTGCTCTAGGGAATTGCTTCTTTAAGTCTGCTCTGTACAGCTTAATGCCATTTTCTGAGAAGTAAATTTTATGTAGCTTGAAGGTCTGGAAGAGGTTGGGTTTTGGTTTCTTTTGGATCTGTTTTTTGTTCATTTGTTTTTAAAAAAAGGTGACATCTAAAGTCCTCTGTCTGCAGCTGAGGTAAGAAATGCCCTGTCCCCAAAATATCTCTCTTTAGAGATTTTCCCCCAAACCTACCAGCTGGCTGGGACTAGATTTTACCTGAGAGATGGATGCCCACTTTGGGACTCATATTTACACCTCCCATCTTTATCATATGGCAGCATCAGCAGTTTCTGACCGATGCACCAGCTGAACATGAGGTGAGCAAGGACCCTCTGGTCCCCTTCTCCCCCGTACCACACTTGGGAAGGAGAAGGCTGGAGAGAGCCCTGGTGGCTGGACTGCCCTGGGTTACTGAATCCCTTGCTTGATCTCACAAAGCAAAAACCTCCAGTCCTCCATAAACTAAGTTCTGCTTGCTCAGAGCTCCACTGTTAGAGACACTGGTTTTCTTCCAGAAGAAATCATGTTCTGGAATGGGGATGGTGTGATGCACACATTAATCTTGTCCCAGAATGCAGTCAGGATGTGGCCAGGTGCATTTTGGACCTGGAAACTGGAAAGTGGTCCTGGGCCATACAGTTTAGAGGTAACCATAGACACCTCTGAATAGGTTTTTCCTGCTGTAAGCTCCTTTGTAGACCTACACCCCGTTATTCTTAGTTATGACCTCGAGGAACATCTAATATGTTTCCTGCTCTCCCTTAGTCCACACACTTCAGACAACTGCGGGCAGTTGTTTTACTGTCCTCAACCTACCAGCACCTCATAACTCCTTGCAAGCCAAAGCTAATGCCAGAAGTGAACAGAAAGCACATTCTCATCTGAAATGCGTGTGCCCGCCGTGCCTTCCACTAACAAGCATCCTCCCTGCACCCACATCCCGCCCTTTTCTCCTTACTCCAGGAAAAGATGCCCACGTTAAAAGAAAAGGAAAAAAAAACCCAATCTTTCCCACAAATTGCAGGTTTCTACTGGTACTCCAAACTCATGCAACCTCAGGAGCTTTTTTGAGCGGCTGAGTTCTGAGGTAGGAGGTCAGAGCTTAGGTCTGCCATTGGGAGCAGATGCTCAGAGCCTCATGCAGCTTTCCGACCCTTCAGCCCAATGCCTGTTTCTCAGCAGGAGACACTTGGCAGAGATGGAGATATATCAGAGGGTGCGTTAAAATCAGCTGTGACACGCACACATCTGCTGCCCTGGAAGGATGGCAAGATGTGCTGTCTTTCCAAGGGTGGCAAGATGTGCTGCCTTTCCAAGCCTGGGCTGATGTTTCCAGAGATCCTGGGAGTGCCACAGTTTAAATATCAGAATTTAGAAACGACAAAGTCTTCACGAGAGACCTAACCTGTCCTTGCAAGAGTCACTGTGTCTCTGATGCTCACTCTGCCTCTGTCCCCTCTCCTATATTTATGTACATGCACTATCTGCTTCGAAGTCTACCTCCAACAGGTTTCTTAGAGGTCAGCCGTAAGGAGCAGCCATGACTTACCCCAGCCAAATAATGTGAATCCCCAAAGATACTTCTTCTCTGAGAAAAATGCCATGAAGATGAGGCTGTGGAGATAGAGCCCTTCCACCAGAATCCAGTAGTAATTGGTTGCCAGGAAGTAGAGGAAGAAGGTAACCGCTACTTTACAGCCCACCTGCAACGACCACAGAAAGACAGGGCTATGTGAAGAACATGGTGTGAAAGTCTTATTCTACATAAAGCTAAAATTTACCAAGATAGGTTGGATAACAAGATGGAGAAAAGAAAAAAAGAGATCAGAAAATTCTGTTGCAGGGCTTTTACAAGGGGGGGAAAAAATCAGTGCAAGGACAGAAAAGATGAGCAGTGGAGAAGAAAGATTCCCCTCAGCCCAACACCGTGTCTCCAGCAGCAGGTGAGTTGGGAGGTGTGGGAGGACAGGGCATGTGTGGAGAGATGCTGAACTGATCCTACTCTCTCCCAACCCTGTCGATAAGGGGCTCACACACTTTCTGGAGCAGCTGTGTTTCATCTTTTCCCTGTGTCTCTTGTCCATGTTAGAGGACAAAGGGTTGCGGCCAAGTCGCCTCGGTCTAGGTGACCTGGTGCAAGTCACATGACTTGGAAGGACGACTTCTTCCTCAGCTCCTGGAGAGATATGGACACCGTGCTGGGGGTGAGCCACCCCATCCTGTCATGGATGTCCAACACAGGGCCCTCCAGGGCTGCCTGTCTTTCCCCAACGAGTGTGAAGACACCCTAGATAGCTGCTGTAGGCTTCGACGACTGGTCCTCCAACAGCAAACATAAGCTGGAGGATTTCACCCACAATGTCAAGGTGTTTTCTGGACAGACCTGAGCTGCAAGGTGGGAGACCTGGTAGAGGCTACCACTGATCTTAAATAGGCCCATAAGCTGGCCTCTCGCTCCACACCGACCTGCAATCCTTTGCTTTCTTGACTGTGACTCAATGTTCCTCTGCCCTTCTGCCAGAGTGGGGCAAAGCCACCCTTCTTCCAACACTTCTCATCTCTAATGGAGAATGGCTGCAAAGTGATGATGCCACCTGGGGTTATTTGGTACAAAGGGACACATAAAGCCCTCTCTTGTCAATGTGGAAATGCTAGGACTCTGGGTGTTTTGATTTCACAGGAAGGCTATGACTACCAGACGCATTCCATGGCAGCAATCCATCTCCATGCTGCCCCTTCCTTTGAGAGGAATACAAGCAGCTTGCAGAAAATGTCAATAATAAGTGCCTTGTAAATAAAAAAAGAATTTTTTATTCTAGCATAGCTCTTATGTTAATCCTTTGCCAATCAAAATGAATATGCACATATTATATACATATATACATATATATGCGTATATATATAACATGGACACATTTACACTTGTTTTCTCCTACAGATGAAATGAGTTAAAACAGAAGGAAGGCCAATTAAAAAAATCCCAAACTGGGTTTAATAATAATTTTTATATTTACAAAAAATCACCATCTACCCACACACAGGGAGCATCAGGCAATAATTGCAAAACTCCCACTTCACTTGGAAACAAAAGAAATACATTAATTGTTGCTTTCATCACTTGTTTGCCTTTCAATTTGGAAGAATGGGAATTTCCATTAAATTGCTAATGTTCAAAGAATGCAATGTATTATCCCAATTATTCCTTAGAATGAGTCCAGCCCAAGAAGAAACAGAAAACAATGCAGTAAAACATTTTGTATTCTTTCCAAAAAGGGAGTGTTTTGAAGTGTGTTGAGCACTCCAGACAGAGACTTACCAAATTAATGAAATGGATCTCTGAAATGGGAAGGAAACACAGTAAGAAATTTCCATTTGGGGGGACTTGGAGGGATAGTCGGACACTTCATAAATGTTGATTTTATGCAGGAGTGTTGATGGCCGGGTCCCTGGTAGCAGCCCAAGCTGTGAAAGGCTTGAGGAGTCGAATCAATAGATGCGCAGAAAGTTTGTTGCCACATTACGAGAGCCACTCCGCTAGGATGTTTGAGCTAGCTCAGATTTTTTTGTATGCTTTGAAGGAAACACTTGATCTTAGGTACTAAAATCTACCTCCTCTGTCTCTGCAGCACCCAACAATGTGTGGATGATAAGCTATCGTACCATGGGAAATATCATACCATGGGAAATCTGTGATGAGACCAGTGACAAGGAGAGCAGACAGCTTCAGTAGGTGGGGGTGGCTTTGAAACCTGAGGACGGGCTTCACCCCCCCAAGCACATGGACAATGCAGATATTGCCATCTGAGCTTTCTATACAGTGAAAAGAAACATGTACTTTTGGAGACAAGTTCAACTGACCTCACTTCAATTTTTATTTTAGGATGTGGTTTGTCATACCCTTGACTTGACTGGCTGTCTTGACCATGCTGACTCACTGACCATAGATGGAACCTGAGTTGACTAGACTGAATGAAGGTGTCTCCCTTGTAGACTTCTGCTTTTTACAGGTGAACCCTACCCTTTCTTATGATACAGCATAATCCTTCCATTGTCCCTTCTAAAATGTCTTTTTTCAGAGATGGGAGTCACAAATCACAACAGGAGCAATCAGCAGTGAGGTGAGATGTCTCCTCCTGACCTTCTTCCTCACAAGCTGCCTCTGCTCTGGCTCTGGAATCAGGGCTGAGAGCCTCCCAAGACACATTGAACTGTGGCTTTGCTACATCTGGGCTGTCAGTTTGATGACACAGATGTTACAGCACAGTGATGCTTCCATGGGTCATATGGAGAGGAGCTCCAAGTGGAAAATCAGCCAATCACACATGATGTTGGGAGAAGTACCCGCCGTGAAATGCAAGCGCTGCTGTGCCTTGCACTGGGATGGCCAGGGGAGTTTCCAGAGCCGTACACTTTAGGGGGCATCAGGGGAATGTTGAAAATAGTAATTGTAGGTGGGAACCAAAACATCAACCTTGACTTTTGACTGCCATGGGGAACTGCTCTTCCTTGGCTGTGGGGCTGGGCAGTCCCTCTGGGCTGGTGGATTGAGAGGGATTGGGAAGGAATGGGGAGAGGCTGTGGAGGATGAGGAAAGGGGAGGGAGCTGGTGTCTCTCTGTAGGGTGGAAAATCCTCCCAACAGAGGCGTGAGGTGTTGAGTAGAGAGGAGAGAGGCACGAAGCCTGAAGAACCAGCTGCTCCGGTGATACTCACAAACTGTGATTTATCTGCTGGAGGTGCTTCAGTAATGGATTTCAAGTCTTCCTCTGAGATCCGTTCCATCTCCTCCAAAGCTGACCCGGAGTACAAGACTGCGTCCTTCACGAAGATGCTCACAGCTCTCAGCATGAAGGAGACGAACAGGTGCATGTGGATGTAGTTTCTAGTGCAGTGCAAACGTCTGGAGGAGGAGACAGAGAAGGATTGGAGTAGTTTAGCCCATCTGTTGGACAGTCTCAGGATCACCTCTGCTTCTGAAGAGCCCTAGCTCCTCTCACCAGCACTGTGCCACCACGGGGAAACAGTGGCAGTGCCACTGCTGTCCCACACTCATGGTTCACTGATGGGGTTGGTAAATGAATTAATACCTAACCAGGGGGTTGGGTGCAGCACACCACTGCTGACTTTGCGTTAGGACAGTGCTGTGCCTATACTCATTTTAACTCCTTTATTTCTCACTGGGAGATCTTGCAAAGAAACAGGGATGTATTTTGCCTATATCAGGCATCGGTAGTGAGCACGCATGCACTGGGCAGTGTGGGCAGTGAGTTGACATCTGGAGGATGGTGTGTGCGCAGTGCCTATGCGGTTGGAGGAGGGTATGTGGCATGCAGTCCATGCTCAGCATGTGCAAATCCAGAGCGCAGCTTGCACGCGGTGTGTGTTTGCAGTGTGCGTGCAGTGCGGGTGCAGCACGTGTGCGGTGAGTTTGCATGTGCAGGATGCTGTGTGTGCAGTGCACAAGCAGTTGGAGGCAGTGAGAGGTGCATTCGGTATGAAGCACGTGTGCAGCGTCTGCACATCTGGGGAACATCAGGATGAATGCAGCGGGTGCACAGCCAACGTGTAAGGTGTGTGCAGTGAGCCACGCATCCAGTGTGCGGTGCACATCCCGGGAATGTACACCTGGTGTGCAGTGCGTGTGCAGTGAGCCAACAACAGCTGTGCAGTGTGTGCGGGGCATGTCCATCCCTGTGTGCAGTGCGTGCGTGATGAGCACGTCCCTGGGGTCCAGCACACATGCAATGAGCGTGCATCAGGCATGCAGTCATTTTCCAAGATGTACAGACAGAAGGTGGGATAGATGCACAGTGCTCACTGATACTAAAGTGTGTATCCCGTGTGTCCCTTTCACTGTTAAATCCATCCCTCCAACAAGTCTACCCTTCTCAGAGTCAAACCCTGCCTTTAAAGACTTCATGTTTATCGGCATTTTTTGCAGAGGAAATGGACTACGAAGGCTACGGAACTTGTGGCCACTAGAAACCTTGCAGAGGTTCTTGTAAACTACTAATGTTTGTGCCCACTCCTAATTTAGCAGCAACCTATAGCGCGCTGGGCTGTTTTCTCTGTTCCCGTTAGAGACACTGTCCTTTGCTTGGTCGTGTTGAGGAGCTTCGGGGCTCCACCCCAGCAATGGCAGCAACGACCCCACAAATGCTGATTGTAAAGCGCTTTAAGATCCTTTTGGGGGAAAAGCTGGATGATAAGAAGTGAATGAGTTAGACCCGTATCTACAAGGTGCATTTTAGATACAGTGATCATGCCTTTGGGGAGAAGAAGGAACTAACTGACTTGTTGGGAGTCCCTTTCAGTCCTCTCTAGCTCAGTTGCCTGGCTAGCCATGCAAGAATTTATGAATGGATTTACACCCTCTTAAATCCCCAGCTCCAACGATGGAAATAAAAAAATAAAAGCTGTGGTTTTTTTTCTCCTTTGGAGGAGATTGTAATCATAATAACAGTTGTTTCCTGTGCTATTATAATACAAATTACTCCAAGTGGAACTGCTGAGGTATAAATGAAGATGGGCTTTGTTCCCTGCACTTGAAAAGTAGTCAGTAAATCTCTGGATTATGTGTTATCTGGAATAAAATCTGGCTTGGTCCCTGCTGCTGCTTCGATCCTTGGGACAAAGACGCCCTAGCACAGTCTCCCTTGTAGTCTGGGCTGTAAGTGAAGTGCTCTGACTACATGAATAAAGGGAGAGCACGTCTCCTGAAACTAGGAGTACTTTTACATACATGGACATTAAATATTTTAACAACCTTGCCAGTGTCCAGTGGGAAATGAAACAAGAGGGAAAGGGTTGAGAGGACAGGAGGGTGGTGGCAGGGATGGGTTCTGGGACTACATCATGTGAGGTGCCTCCAGTCCTCTTTGGCTTGCGTGTGTCTCAGATTCGGATACTGGGATGCTCTTCTACCCAAGCAAATCCCCCTGACCTCCGTTTGCTCACTACAGAGAGGTCTGAGCACTTTTAGAGCCAAAGGCCACACATTTTATTCCCAGTGGTATGTGTCTCGGGCTTAGCTCAAGCTTGCACGGTGGGAGCTGCTGAGTCCATCTGCCTACACCACGTCGTTGTTTGCTGCGTGGAGAATTTCCCTTCACAGCTGTTGTCTGGGTCTTGCTGTCTGCTAGGAGAATATACTGCCAGCCACCGAAGGGAAACAAATCTGGGGCTCAGGGGATCGGGGCTCAGCACCCTGCTCTGTCTGCAGCTCACCAGGTGTGATTTCCCACAGGACAAATTTCTAACTGTGAGTAATATCTTTCATCGCTCCCATCCCGTGGTCTCTGTGGCAGTAAGAAGATGCAACAACCAGGTCTGAGGAATGGATGGTGTGGGTTCAAAATAGTATTTAGATGTCTACATCCCTTTGCAGGGGTGGTGGAAAGGGTGGGTGGACAATCAGAGTTAGGAGGGTAAGTGATCATTTTTGGATCCCTAGGTACAGCAGCAGCATGGGGAGGTTGGAGGAGTCAGTCCAGCACTTTTACATCGCTGCGGTCCCCTTCAACTGGTCTATCCTTCATGAATATTCAGATTTAGAGTGTAATTTCCCTTCTGAACCCTTAGCTATTTAAAAATTAGCCATCTAAATCTAGGACAGTCATCTGAAAGGGTAATAGGGACAGACAACTCTAGATAGTCTTCCAAGGGAGACAAACCTCTTCCTGGAGATGCCCCTTTTCCTGTTTGCTACAAAGGGGATCTAGAAAACTCCATTGCAGGCAAACGGAAGAAATCCAAACATCCCACCCACCATTCCCCAAGAAGTTTGACCTAAGTGACACTAACACAGCCCAAAACACAGATGCAACCTCTTCTGGCTTGCTAACGAAGCACGTGCCACCCCAGTTTTATCCTTTAGGAAAGCCCGAGGCTTTTCCAGTCTACTGACAACTCGCTTAGGTAGAAACAGAGCCGCCTACCTGAAGTATCCCAGGATAAGGACAGCAACTGTGAGGGATCCCAGAGAGATGGAGTATCCAACAGTATAAATCAAATAGAGGCGATCAAAGACCTCCTGCAGTACAAATGATGGAAAAAATAGCGTCACATTAGAACGCGTCCTACTGCATCGTAACACAACCGTGGTAGCAGCATAGAGATTCAGGCTATCATATCTGCTGGGGGTGTACAGCTCTGGGTCTGGGGGACCTTTGGCAATTGCACTTGTTGTCTCCTTTTTGACTTAAGAGCAGCTTGGAAAGTGGTATTCATCTTTGCTAATGACCAGGGGGAGCCGGGATTTTTGCAAGGCACTCGTGGTGGAGTTGGGTTAATCCCATGCTTGGGAGTTTTGCAGTATTTTCATCCCAAAGGAACCCAAAGCGCTTTACAAACTCTCAGCCAAATCCAGAGATCACTTGGCAATTTTTGCTTGAACAAAATGCCCACTGACCTGGGATTTTTGCTGGAACTATAAAATCTTGCCATAAGGCTATGCCATACCATTGCTGAATTACTGATGTTCAGGCTAGTAGAGTGTCAACTGACCACAGAAAACATGGGGAGGCTATACTTTGGCTGCGGGGTATGAAAAGAAACCATCTGCATTAATTTTTCTTTTTTACAATCAAAAGCAGCCTATGACTCTGGTTATCCAATCCAGACACAATTTTAGCTTGCCAAAGTCCCATTGGAAAAGGTCCTGTCACAGGAGAGCTCATAGTAATTAATCCTGTAGCAGGATTTGTTTGGTTCTGTCGACCCTCTATATTTTAGAGGTGGGCTTAGAAACTCTGAACTTTCCCTTAAATATTTTCTTCGTCCTGTGCTGGGGTGTGCAGCTTAACTTGGAGATTACTGAATATCTGCCTGAAAAGGGTTAAAATGCCTGCCACCATCCTAGCTTGTACTGCCTTTCATCATCTGAAATTAGAAATAAACCCCAAAGAAACCAACCAATTCAGCATCTTTCTCCTCGCTCCCTCCTCCGCTGCCTCCCGCCTTTCCCTCACCCCACCCGCTGGGTTGCAATAACATTAGTAATGCTGGGCTCTGAATGACAGCTCTGATTTTGATTTGAGGCTAGAAACGCTGTCCTGGAATGCAAAACCTCAGCCCTATTACATCAGAATCCCCAGATATGTGAATGTTTCTTTGCGGTTTCCATTGGTAGAGTGGTGCGCTTGCCAATATTAATCTAACATGTGTGTATGTGCGTATTTATATACATATATCTCTATATATCTGTGGAGGCAGCAGGCACTAAAAAGCCTATGTGAGCGGATTCAAGAGCTTTAGGGGGAAAAAAAATGCTCCAAGCTCCTTCCCTTCAAAACCTGGTGCAATTTTACCACTGCCAAGCTAGAATCCTCTTTGAACTGGAGAAGATTTTCCTCCATGGTGAAAATTAAAAAAACCCCAAGTTTAGGATTCTTGGTAATTCGGCAGTTGTGAGGTGTTACTATACCCAGCTGAACAAAAGTGTTCCTGAGCCCCATTCAGAAATTTAACCGGAAAGATCCACGTTCCCATCGGACAATGACACTGTTGTAGCAGCAATGGCCTTGGGAAGGGCCTGCTGATTGGCTGGCAGGACATTTTTGGAGGCTGTGGTTAATTCCTCTGATTAACCACAGGGCCTCTTTTTGAAAGGATGTTGAGTCAGAACTGCCAAGACATACACATGCATGCATGCATGCACACTGGTGTGCTTGCTTGCAGACATAGGTGTCACAAATCTTACCCAGTGTCGCGATGGAGGAAAGTGACTTTTTGAATGGGGTGCTTAGGTCCTTGGGGAAAACCTCAGGAGCAAAACGTTGAGGTTCTCCAAAAGGCTGCACAGGGCAGCCCTTGGGAGGGCAGCTCATGTTTCCTAGTTTCCAGGAGTGTTTGTCCTCAGGAACGGTGAGACCTGGATTTACCCAGGAGGGGAAAAAAAAAAAAAAGCTCTAAAGGCAATTCCAGGTCTCACTCATCTCCTAGCACAAGGGAGGTCCCAGCTCAGTGGAAACCACAATGCTGAATCAGGAAAGGTCCTCCAGGTAACAAAATATTGAGTCATCTGCCAGCTGAAACAACTACCTCCACGGTCTGAGAACCCTCTTTTTGGAGCTGAGATGGATGGGAGTTTAAATAATTCACAGAAGACCACAAAGGTCATGCATGGCCAAGCCATGGACGCAACCTGGACCTCCATAGTCTCAAGACAGTGCACTACTTACTACATCATCCCGCTACCTCAGGAGCTCTACCTAATGTCTCTTATAAATCCACCCTGAAGACAGACTGACGATCACTGGTCATCCGCTGAACTGTTGGAAGAGGCAACCCACCTTGCAAAAATCGGACCTTGCCACACCGTAAGACCCATAAGGTTTCAAAGGTGTGATACTTTAACCAGTGCCATTTAATTTGACTCCTGCAGTAACCCTTCACTGTTTCAACTGTTGACACATGTGCACTGAAAAAAAAGAAAAGCTGTAAAAAAGCCAAGTTGAAAAAAAGATAAAGGAAAACCAGAAGGACAAAACCTCTGTCTTTGATTCCATGGGCTGGGATTATCAGCAAAATATTGTAAAACTCACAATACAGTACCAAGATGAGGGAATATCAGTTTCAAAACTGGCATCCTTGAATGTTGCCCTCTGCCCACTCCATCCCATGCCCTGCAGGGATGAAATAATGATAGGGGAGGTGTGGGATGGATCTGATTCCCCCTTTCTTCCCATCTCTTACAGCTTTCCTGGGCCTCTTGCATCTGTCATCTCCCAAAGGAGCACCCTACTTGTCCCCTTCCCCTGCCAACAGGGCCTGCAGAAGAATGCTCTGGAGGCCTTCCCTTCACGTGGCTGAGTCAGTCGTGGTTGCTTCTGGAGGGTGCTTGGCAGGATGAGGCCCCCCGAAGCTGCCGAGCTGGTTTTGGGGTTGGTGAAATGACTATTCCCATCAAGTCATGCAGCATGCATCCTCTCTCGTTCATGCTGCGTGGTGCTCCCGGGCACTGCACAGCCCCAGGGCACTTGCTTTCCCTCATCCTCTCTGGTCATACTCTGCAAAGCTCCACCAAACCACAGCCATCTATCTTGTATACCCAGGTGAAATGATCTGTCTGCAGTGAGCTAGACCACCTGATCCTGCCTTCCCAACCTCACTCCAGCCGTAACTCAGAGACTGACGGTAGACCGAACTGCGAAAAACACAAATACTATTTCAGATGTATTGCGTGCTGAACCCGTAACAAGATCTCCCTTTCCTCCTCTCTCTTGGTTTGGTGGGAGACTTCCTCTCTGCTCCCCTTTGCATCTCAGCTTTCCACCAGCCTGACCTCAGGGTAGAAACTTCACAACAGCCTGGTGGTTTTGGGAGAACTGGAAACCGAAACAGAGCTGGAGATGGCTTCTGCATGAACTCAGAGCATGCAAAGAAAAAACAAAATAAGCAAAACCTAGCCACCATGGGCATCTATGGGCTGGATGTACCCCCCTCCCACAAGGGTCCCGGCATTCCCCGCTCCCTGCAGTTTGGAGGTCTTCCAGGTGTGTGACCCTCGGAGCAGCTGGCTGTTACACTTTCATACTGTGCTCAGGGCTTAACCCAACTCCTAATTTGTCCACTTCCACCAGTGGGGAGATAATTTACACTGATCTGAATCCAGAGGAAAACTGCTTTCCTCTGCAGGACAGGTCAGAGTTACATCAGAGCACCAGGCGTGGGGTTTCGAGGCCCCATCCATTACAAAACCGTGGCTGTGCTTTTACATTCGCATTGCAGCCAGCTGTAGGACAGCCTGGCGAAAAGCATTTCTGCTCCCTCAAATTCTAGCGTGGGTACATGGAGTTTGTCATAGCGGATGTGGTCCTCTAATTTAGATGTCTATGGTGGGGATAGCTCCATCAGGGCTGACCACCTGAGGTCCCAGCAGCAATGAGAAAGGGGTGCTTTAGGTTGCATTTTAATCACGGGATGGTGCCCTCAGCCATCAGCTGCACTGACTACGTTGTCCCAAGAGGACTCCAGGATGACTAGCTCAGAGGTGTTTACCTTTATATAGCAAGTCCCATCCATCTGAATCTCAGGTAAGAGGTTTTGTGACCCTTAGGACTCAATTCAGTTGTCCTTCCATGTGTCTCAAGTCATTTTAGACACCCAAGTGTCCTGTCTAGCTTTAAGCTGCTTTTGCAGAAGGGAATGAGTTTCCTGTAGGTCCCATGCTGTAGCAGCAGTTCCCATACGGTTGTTTCCTATACCCTAGGTCATCTCATTTAACTCCGGGCACAAACAAAATCTACATTTCAGCATCTGGATGAAACCTTCAGGGCTTTGGTGTTCATGTGCTCTGTTTCCTTCCAGTGTCACAGAGAGGGACGTGGGTGACTGAGATGCATTTTCTAGATGACTGGTGGCAAACTCCGTTCTGAATATCATTGCACTGTGCCCTGTATCCAACTTTCTTCTTTCATCCTTTTTCTTTCCCCCTTTGTGAGACAATAGCAAGACTCTGCAACGTTTAGGTTGTGAAGCTGAAATGGATCCAGTGGCTTTCTGAGGGGCTGGCGGGCTATGCTGAAGGATGGGATTAGCAGCATATAAGGATGGAAGCATATGTAAGGGCTTTCCAGATCAAGTATCTGCAAAGTTTCTCAAAGCTGCTGATTCAGATGTTGCTAATGACATGTTTGAAATTAGCAGGGCAAACATTTTACTACTTTGAATGATAAGCAATGCCAGAAAGCCTCAGTCACTAGCTCTAGTCATTGCTTTTCTCGTCTTTTTTTTACAATAAAAGATGTGACTCAAAAAAAGCTGAAAGGCAGGGAGAAGGGATATTTGCAAAAGGCACAAAACACCGATTTCCAAAGCCTAAGGGAAAACACTGAGTGTTCAACAGGACTTTTTGCTACCGAATTCTCTTCACTTCTTCTATAGAGTTGCCAGGCACTTCAGATCCTCACGATCTGGATAGTGACTGGGGTCAGCTCTCAGATCGAGACACCTCAATTTAGATATGCAAATCTGTGTCTCCATTTCTGTTGAGTGTCTGTGTTCACACGACAGTCAACAAGGAGAGATCTTCACTTTTGGTTGCCTACACGTAATCACCAAGTGCTGTATGAAGTGCATTAAAGTACCCACATGGACCCCAGATGCTCTTCCAGAAGAGCGTGGCTCTCATAGATACCTGCCAGCCTTGTGCTAATACTGTAGGTAGTGTAATACATAGAATCATAGAATCATTATGGTTGGAAGAGACCTCAAAGATCATCAAGTCCAACTGTACACCCGATGCCACCATGCCCGCTAAACCCACTAAACCATGTCTCGAAGTACCACATCTAAACGTTTTTTGAACACCTCCAGGGATGGTGACTCCACCACCTCCCTGGGCAGCCTGTTCCAATGCCTAACGACTCTTACAGTGAAGAAGTTCTTCCTAATATCCAACCTTACCCTCCCCTGGTGCAACTTGAGACATCTCCAGTGGTGCCAGGGGTCTAAGTGTAGGCAAATAAATTGGACCCTTAACTGCAGTCAGGAGAGCTGGAGAGCTGTTCAGCTCTATAGAACAGTCTATGGAAAAAAAAAAAAAAGAAAAAGGAAAAGGAAAAGGGTGGGAGTAGACCCATGTCTCAGAAGCCAGCTGAACTCTTTTTGGGTGCCCCCTAACTGTATTCATGAAAGGTAGCGCTTTTCCATGCCATGTCCAGTTTATTTACAGTATTCATAGCTAAAGGACATCCAGGAGGCCATAGAAAACATGTACCCCAAATCCACTGTTCACATTAATAGTAAAAAATTTCTCCAAATCCTATGCTACAACCACACGCTGAGAATGACCCAGAGCTACAGACTCTTGGAAGGCTATGAGTAGAGACAAGAACACTCTTTGCTTGCCAGCCTTCATAAACTGTCCTTAAGCATCTACTACGGGCCAGCAATGGTTAAATTTGGGGTACAAGGGAACTACATCTGACCCTGTGCATTGTGTTGTGAGGACCCTTGTGTTTTCATGTGGAGTATTATTATGTTGCTGTTATAAACCATCAGACTTTAGGCATAAGATGCTATCAGCAGCATCACACTGAAAGGTGCTACAGCATTTACAGGAACCCACTAGACCTAATCTATAGGCATGAAATGAGGACTGTATGATAGGGTTGCTTGCAAGAATGAAGAATACATCTCGGTGATGTATTTTTTTTTTTATTCCTACACGTACTTTAAAACATCTACCCATCTTTCATGGTGCAAATGTATGACACTGATGGCATTTCATCTGTATAACTCAGTGTACGCTATGTAAACATGTTTTATGCCATCAGTTTGAGGCTACACAAAGTTGTTCACTTTTAAAAGGACCCCAGGGAGCTTCAATAACAAAGGCTAGACATAGAAGATTTTTGGTTAGAACAATGGAGTTTAGATAAAGTAGCCCTGCAACATGCTGTGTCTTTCCCCTTGTGTTTGGTATGTGATGGATTCTCTCTGATTTCTCTAGAAGCAGTAAAACCACCATGATATAAACAAGCAGTAGCAGATGAAGACAGGATTGGTGGGCTGAGGTTAGGTCTTAGGACAGTTCATCTTGCTAGGCTGGTGGTTCCCAAACTGAGTTACCTTCCCAGGTTGCTGGCTCGTATTCCCCTTTGCCATGATTTCAGCAGATGTAGGTCATATTTACCCTTAAGCTCAACCTTGAAAACAGGATGGGTTTGAGCCGCTTTAAAAATGGTCTGTTTGGCATTGAGGTTGTTTTCGGGAAGATGGGAATGAAGAAATTTCTGCTTATTGAGCAAAATATGCCATTACTCACGCCAATGTCTGAAAAGGTGACCAGAAGAATGACCGTGCTGAAGGTGCTGCTATGGGTTGGCTGTGTGGAAGGGAAGGGATCCATAGTCACAAGTGCCACTATGGTTTTTGGAGAGAAATTGCCTAAAAAACTGCCTACTAATGCCAGAGGCACATCAGGACTTCCCACGTGTGCCAGGTTTTATCCAAAGATTGAGGAGCTCCAAAAATACAGGTCACTCTTGCTCTTGTTTTTAAGGGAAGCTAAGAAAGTTGTAAGAAGAATGACCAATCTGGGCCAGACCAAAGGTCCTTTTAGCCCTGCTCCCTGTCTCCTACATGCCCAGGAACAGATACTTAGGGAAGAGTTCAAGAACAGAACAAATATAGAATATATATATATACACACACGCATGTGTCTATCATCTAGTGGTTATGTAGCAGTGCTGTATACCCTCTCCCGATGTTCAGCAACATGAAACAAGCAGCAGACAGATAAGCAGCTGGTGTTTAACCACACTGTCTTCCTCAAAGAGTGAACACTGGCCAATCCAGGTCCCTTCCTTCCCTTGTCCTACTGTCTCTCTTTAAACACCCGATGGAAAATATACAAAGCGGAGCTGCCTCGTCACGGTGCTGGGGTGGGAAGCCACAGATCTCTCAGCTTATCCATTCAGAGGAATGGGGGTTTTCTGCAGAACCAAGGTGCAATTGGGATGGGGGATGCCCACGCACATCTCCTGGGGAAGGAGTGGGAGAACATGATTTTCCACCATCTCTGCTGCATTGGTGAAGGGTTATCTTAAAAGCCGAATATGAGAGAATGTATACAGACTGTGGTGTAGCATCAGCACTGCCTGAAGGCACTAAGAAAACAGTTTTATCTTCCGATGATGTGCTGCTAAGACACCTTTCCACAAAACTCCTTCCTCTCCCTTGCTAAACAGTTGTCTTCTACAGACCATGTCTGAGACACAGTTGTTCACGGCAAGATTAATGCTACCTGCAAGGTATTTGGGGAAACACACTTCAATAGCTAGCTGCAGCCTACCTGCTCTCCTGGCTAAAGAGAGGACATCAATCTTTAGGGCTGTCAATCCAGCGTCCTTCAGCAGTGCTAATTTTCCCTTAGAAAACAGCCCAAGAGCAATTGCTCACTGGGCAGTTACGAGCTGTTAATTCTCCTGGCTCTGATGGCTTTAGCATACTTTGCTAATTTCAGAAAGCGGTTTCCGTGCTGCTCTGTGTGGAATAATCCTATTTATATGGTTCAGGAAAAGGTAGCGAAAGACACAAACTTTTTCTGGGGCCCTCTGTTTGCTGCTTTGGTCAATCTTATACTTATCCCACAGTGACTAAATAAAGAAAACTACACACCTAAACAAACATACATGGACATATATATGTGTGTGCACGCATGGACGTGGGTGTTTATTTAGATATGTATGTCTGTATATACAGCTATCTATAGATATAGACCTATTTCTAGAGATAGCAATGCAGACAAACATATATATATATATAGTCACAGACAGATATTTTTTTCCTTATGCTTTCTAATGCATGGTTTCTTAAAAGATTGTCTGGTTACATCTGCTCGAATGCTGTCCTGCTCGGAGTCAGCCCACGATCTCCTTTCAAAATGTTGGTTAAATGCAGCTGTTACTGGTGACGCAAAGACACCGTTCCCCAGGGGGGAAATAATAATAGAAAACAATCTCTCTCTAAAGACAACTAGTCTATCTTGCCAAATTCCCTGATTCTGACATCTCTAGACGTATTTACTTCAAGAAAAAAAAATCAAAGGAAAGTTTATTAATACCAGTGCTTCAGAGCCACGCTTGGGTGTGAAAGACAAGAGGTCTTCCTTGCTCTCTGAAAGCCATCACCCAACTGAGAAAAAAAAGAAGGTCATTCCTTTTCTCTTTTATTTCCAGAGTGCTTTTCATACCAGAAGGCTCAAGAGACCTGCAGTGGATGTATATGCATTGCTTCACTTGTCACTGAAATGCAGCCACCTCTATGATAAGAGAAGACATCTACATGACAGCATGCACCATCACTATAAGGTGAGAGCAGGGCTGGACTGAGGGAAGCATCCTCTTGCAAATGCAAGATCAATAATAGTAATGGTAATAAAAATAACGAGTAACATGCTGTTGAAATACATTTGTTAATCAAGATACAATTCCAAAGTTGGGGGAAACTTCCATTTTTTCTAACGCTCTTTGCACTGGGCAGGCATCACTTAGGCAATACCATGTTGTCCATTTAATCTAAACAATGACGATGGTCTAATTTGTCTTACCATTAGATGTCATTGAATTCACCTCTGTGTAGCTAGAACAGAAAACTCACAGCAAAAGATGACTGAGCCTTTTGTACAGAATAATGATGTTAATATTGGGATGGTTTATTAAAACAGCTCATAAAGGGAGAGGTCATGAGAAACAATAATTTTCCAAGTAAGAGCAGAGGCTGAGAATAAAAACGAAGTCTTCTGTATCGTGACACCTCATCTAATGTCTCTCCATGAGGAAGCACAGTCCATGTCCCCTGTCTGGGCAATGACCACCTCTACACTCAATGGACATAGACAAAGACAGATACTTGAAACCCAGGACGATAGACTTTGCTTTCAGCCTTTTTTTTACCAGTCTGAGGGTGGAAGGTCTCTGTTTCTTCCATGTGCTGGTAGCAAATGGACAACTCTCTTCTTCTTTGCACCCTTCCCCTCCACATTTACCTTGACCACGTCCTAGCTGCCAGCATGGGAAGTTTAAAAGAAAGGACCTCCTTTCCCTAGGGGAAATCTAGGAGACTTGCTCGGATGGAGAGCTCTGTAGCAGAGACTCTCACCTCAGGACACAGCTGAGAGAGGTGGGACAGAGGAGACAATGACTTCAGAGAGGTCAAGAAGTTGTGCAACTTAGTAAAGCTCTCAGCGTGAGCAAGATGTTCAATGACTCCAACAGAAACTTCCCAGAAACCCCTGGGACTAAAATAGTTCTTTCCACTATATGGACTGGGAAGAGATGAGTCCCACCAAGCTTGTTCTAAAAGTAAATGTCGTTCAGCACTGAGACAACATGCTTTGCTGTTAAGTAGCTGGAGCAGTACCTGGTGTATACAACCTTGTCTGTTCCTTGACTGCATGATAGAATGTGTGCAGATGCTCAAATAACATCTTTCCTCACTAAACAACTTCATTCATATGTTGCTTCACCGTTGAGAAATAAAAAACAACAAACCAACCCAAAAGCTACACTGTGGTTGGATTTAAAATGAAGAACATTCTCCCAAAGGGACTGTGGATCATCCTCAAGCCTGCTCCCATCATGAAGCTTGTGGTTAGATCTTTATCTCCAACTGTCTGAAAATAACTCTTGCTGCAAATGATCAGTCCCTAATGCCATACCCCATATCCAAGGAGAACATCTTCCAAGTACCACTGAGAAACCAGAGATTTCTGCTAAATTCTCTGCAAATTACAGAAATAAAGCAGCAACCGCTTGTGGGTGGAAATGTCTTTCTTTGCGAAACAAGGTCACATCCTCTCAGGTGACTCCATTGACAGCTTTGCTGTCACGTTAGCACAGCTTCTGTGATGCACTCAGCTTGGGAGACATTCAGAAACACTACAGAGCCCCAGCTGGGCTCAGACCCAGACAAAGAGGTAGGAAATTTCTGCCAGTTACTATTTCGCCATTCACCTGAATTTATGTAAAAATAAGGCCCATAGATCTGATGTATAGCTAGACACCTCTTTCTCTTTTTTTCCCAGGAGCATACCAAACCCTCTCCACATCCTGTGAATCCCTTTGGGACTGGTGTCCCTGTTTCAAAACTGTGAATACACCAGAATTAATTCAAGATCTGCTCTTACACGTTCATTTGCTTTAGCAAAGTACTTTGTCCCCATCCATCTCCAATGAACAGATCACGTAAAACCTCTGATCCTTAATTTATACCTCCCAGTCAATAGGTTCTCTGTTAATCACCTACAGAAGCAGGGTTGTTACTGGTTTAATTGACATACCTTTTAGTTCTGTGTTTGTACAGCCCCTAGCACAGACAAGCAGATAAGCATTGGAATTATTGGTAAGAACCTGGTAGGAAAACTATCGTCTGGTGGGGAAGAGGGAATCTCAACGGCATGGGACAACCTCCAACCACTTCTTAGTGTCCCTGAGCCTGCTTCAAGTTTCTCCAAGATCTCTTTACAAATGGGATCATGGCAGCTGGAGAAATGCTTTCTGGCTTTGAGGACAATTTAAAATTAAATTTAAAGTAATTCCCCATCAAAACCAAGATGTGGCTTTGGCAAGCTTGGTCATAGTTTCCAAGAGGAGGCAGCAAACTAGAAATCATCAAGGGTTTTAAATGAGACAGTGGTCCTTAGGTTAGCCCTGGATGAGGCCAACACTTCACACTCCATGTACAAACGCAATCGCCTACCCTTTCCCTCGTCTCGTTGGTGAGGAACTTGGCACATTCACTGTAGTTTGCCCAGGTGCGGTTGTTGCCTGGGACCAACTCCCAGCTCCCGTTCAGGTCACACCGACGATAAGCATGGCCTGTGGGAGAGAAACGAGAGACAGAGTAAACGGAACATGACCTCATAGAACAGGAGAAACTTCTTCCAAGGGTGGTTCCCATCAACCCTGGTCCCTCTTGCCTGCTTTGAAGCTCAGCTGCAAGAGCACAATTTCCATCTCCTTAGCAACTTTATCAGTTTTCTAGTATCAGAGAGCTAATAACAAGTTGCACTTAGTTTAGGTTAAGGTATTGGGTCTACAAACCAAGCAGAGAAGCTCTGAAAAGTCCCAAAGCACAGAATCATCCTCAGAGTTGCAGCTCTCCCTATGAAAAAAACCAGTGATCTAAACTATGCTGCTCCTTGTTTACAGATTCAGTGCATCTCAGGATAGATTTTTCTATGGATACCCTCCTCATGATGATGGAGAAAGAAGAGAAGGCAAGGTTTCATCTCGGGATTCAGCCGGGAGATGAAAACATCCATGTTCAGATGTTTGGTGTGGGGGGGTGTATCATTGCATGAGCTGTGTGTAAAAAGTCCCATTACAATTAGCAGGGATGAAACCAGTCAACAGATCTATCTGTCCTCTGACTACAGAGGGAGAGTTTGTAAAGACCTCTGCACCTAAGGATCTTCATCTGACTCCCACCTTAACTGACTTGACCAGTGGACGTCAGTGAGGTGGAGAATCCGTGCCATGTTGGCTTATGGAGAAAAAAGGGACGGATTACCTGTTCCTCCTGGCACCTAATGTGAAGTACCTGAGTAGGGGTCTCTGCGAGAGGTCATCAGCCAGGGGTGAAGCTGGCTCAGCTCACAGTCCCTTATAGAAAAGGTAGGACAGACTATGTGCAACCAGGGTGCACTGGAATATCATTACTTGTTTTTCTGAAAACAGCATCAGCTCTCTGCTGGGAACATATAGTCTTAATTCTCTGATTTTTCAGTTTTTGGGTGCACAGCTTTGCCTGAGAAAAGAGAGTGCTTTAGCTTTGAAAATACACTGAGGAGCGAGTGTACTTCAATTGCTTCTAAAAACATGCACAGACTTTGCGGCACCACAAGCAAGCCAAGAAATGTGCTGCCTGAGGGAAAGTGAGATAGGGAGGAATTCACGTGTTCTGGTTACCAGCGCTGTTCTCAGATACCCACCGTAGGGGTCTGGACAGGGATCAGGGGCTAGAATTAACAAACCCGTGAAGTGAAGAATATAAATTGGAAGAATATCTTGAGGGTTTCTATTGCTACGCAAAGTTTGTGGCGTCAAACAAATACGGGTTTGTAATGCTGCAAGGCTACCCAGTTGTAAGGATGTAATCGAGGCTGATAATGCCCCATTGGAGTTTGGGTGGAGTAGGTGGGAAATTTGTCATTGTTTAGGTTAAAACAGAGCTTTTCTTTCAGCATAAAAATATAATGGCTATTTCTTTACTTCCTTTTCCCTGGCTTTACTCTTGTTTGGAAGGGAGTCACCATGTGGTAAAAAAGAGATGGTAATGAGGATTTCTAATTTTCTGACTCCCGGGCCTCTCCTTGCTGCAGCTTACCAGGTTCTGCTGACGCTGAGGACAAAACCTACCTTTGTGATTGAAGTCATAGATGTACTCGGGACATGGCATAGCCACCACTTTGCCTGGCACACCTTCAGGCCAGCAGACAATACCATCCCACTCGGGAAGACAAAAGCCATCTGTGGAAGAGACACAAAGATAAAGAGGAGTCACTGGACCTGCTGAGGTGACACTAATGCCCCACCGTTTGGAAAGGACGCTCCATCAAAAAGCCAACAATGCTGTCACTCAATATGAGAAAGCTCCTCTTAGGCATCGTTGCCATTTTCTTCTTAGTGTTTAGCTCCAGAAGGTGCAGTTTTATTTCACTTCTCCCAAGTTTTATTTCAGAAGGACGTGGTCAGACATGGGATGATAGCTGAGCACTCTCTGAGAGAGGTCAATGAATCTGGAAAGTTACTTTGCCTTGTGGGTTGGAAGAAAAGAAAATGGGGCAGGAGAGCAGAGTGGAAAACGGAAGGACTTGAGCATTTAGGATTCTGCAGGCTGACGAGCAACCTGGAGATGTCCAAGGGAGCTTGGCTGGGTACATCTTCAACGTGGCAGCACAGATTTGAGCCTAGGCTACCAAGGAGATAGATTATGTTGTGGCTACGTTCATGTGAGGCTCAAAGCTACCAGCTGAGGCTCCCCTGAAAGGTACTCATGCCCACAGAGTATATTGGCTGTGATTTAATGCCTACAGACCATGAATCCAAATTCAGATGTAATTTTAACTCATTGTTTACCTCAGCCAGTGCTAATGCTACACTGTGATGCTTTGCTGCTTTCTCAGATGCGCTTGTGCACACTTTTAAATAACACTAAGATCAGCAAGAATCTATAGAGAGGTAGGTGTCTGTGGCAACAGTTCAAACTGTAAATAGAGAATATTTCATTACCTTGCTTCATAAGGAGTGAAATGATGGAATTTCTGTTTCCTAAAGATTTGCATCCTTTCCCATCTGAAATCCTTTTCGCCTATGACTTCACTAGTCCCAGCTTCCCTCTCCGCCCATTTCCCTGTGATGTTTTCGTGGGGCAAGATGCAGGTCATGCACCGACTGATTCGGAGCCATGCCCATGCTAACCGGCTGTCAGTCCACACACGCTGATTGACCGGTCGGCTGCTGCTACGCAGGGTGCACAACGGTTGAGTGTTCCCAGCTTTCCCCCTTGCTTATCCACTGTTTTGGATTTCTGCTCTTTGCTCAGTCATAGGTTTTCAGAAAAGGAGCAGAAAGAGGATGGGCAGGCGGAGAAATCAGATAGGTCCCATTGCCTTAGGAATGCCAATATCCTGGGAACCTTTTATCTCTCTCTGTTGTACCACTTTGCTAGGCTCACTGCTACTTTTTTTCAGAAGGGAGCGGTGGGAATGTTACAGGATTTTTCTTTAAATTATCTTTAGTCTCCCTTTTTGATCACTGAAGAAAGCTAAAATAGCCCTGGAGGAGAAATCCTGCCTGCCTCCATCC
The DNA here is from genome assembly GCF_000690535.1 of Cariama cristata. Classification (NCBI taxonomy): domain Eukaryota; kingdom Metazoa; phylum Chordata; class Aves; order Cariamiformes; family Cariamidae; genus Cariama; species Cariama cristata. The sequence goes on from NW_009602058.1 coordinate 94,623, forward strand.
ACAGGTTTCCCTCTTCCCTCTGAGTATGTTAGTTTATTTGCAGATATCTGTGATTTATGTGCTTAGCGCAAGGAAAAGCAGAGACACAAACTAAGAAAAAAGTCCTTTCCCACATTTTATGTCTGCTTTTTTTTTCTAAAACTTTTTTTTTTTTTTTAATTGGCAAGTATATAAGTATATATTTAAAGTTCTCTAATTGTCATTTTGCAGTTCTCCAGAACTTGAGAAGTAATTAAGCAAGTCTTCTATCGACCTGTAATTATGAGAAGTTTTGCTTCTCTCTTCACAAACGGAGGTACCGACCAAACATTCAAGGGCTCCAGCATCAGGTCCTACACAAGCCTGTAGGCTAAGAGGATCTTGAAGGAGCTCTGCAGCCCATGGGGTTTACCACCAGCCTCTGAAGCAGCTGAGATACCAGCGATGGAGGCAGACTGCCCTGTGAGATGGGTTGACCGCCCTCCCGGCAGTCTCATCTTCCTCATCGTCTGTTCATTCAGTCTACAAGGGATAAAGCCAGAACTTATCCATAATTAGAATGGCTGAGAAATCCTCCAGGCTTCTTGAAAGCTGTGGGAATAGACCTTATTTTCAACACTGCTTTAAAAAGAGGGAAGTCAAACCCCGTTCCCCACCTCTTACATCCTTCTGGCTTGTCAGTCACCCATTTCTCCAGCTTTTGATCCGTAAGCTCCCAGTCCCACAACAGAGCAAGTTCCCATTCAGATGTGGATGTTCAACGTGGGCTGCATTTCCAGTCCCTGAGGAAGTACCGTGCACTCAAATCCAAACTGGTGCTTACATATGCCTTTGTGTTGGGCTATATTAACTGCACCCATCGGTTAAAATCCAGCTACAGTAGAGTATTTGAAGTGAAAAGCAAACACTGGTGAATCTGCCCCAGCTCTGCCTTCAGAGCAGCATCTGCCCTCTGTATTGATAGCATCTCATGAAGGAGTTTATCAACAGTGTATAAAGTGTCTGACAGAGAGGAGGTACATGCGAATCAAAATAAAACAGAACAGCCTGCTCTTATCTGCAAAAGAATTCCACTAGTAAAGAAATTATAAGCACAGCCAAGATCTCAGCATGTTTCATTAATATCAAAGCTAGTGCCTTAGCAATCTTCCAACCAAACAGTAATTCATCCTTTATAATGAAAGTGATTTCACAAGATTAAATAAGAATCCAGGATTGCTTTAAAGACCTTTGGTTGGTATGGTGTCCTCCAGGGTCAGAGCTGACAGTGATCAATTCAGTTTGTTGGTATTTTAGGAAATGAGAAAAAACAGAAAAACTCATTGCTTAACGGCTGATTTCTTCTCTTTAATTTAGTGCTGATGAAAAGGACCAGACTAATCACTGACTATGGTAAAGGGAAAGCCCTTCCCTTTGGCTCATTCTGTTGCAGGATTACTTACACTGTGAAAACCAGATTGTTTATTTTTCAGTTCTCTGGAAGGATCAAAAAAAAAAGGAAAAAAAAAAAGCCCCACAAAATTTGGATTAGGACAAAATGTTATTGTCTCTGAGGTTTTTTTTGCAGACAAGAAAGTAAATAAAGATTTCATTTAGCCCTCAAAGTGGTCTTACTTAAAATAAAACCAATTCTTTTTTACAAAATAAATAAATTTGGGTAAACTTTAAAATTAATGCTGTGGAGAAACAACATTGAGGAGAAAAAAAAATTCATCTGAACGTCATGCTCTGAAATGTTGAGAGAAAAACCTTGCTATTTTCTAAGATCTTCAGAATGACTTGCAAAGGTCAGCTTTCATTTGTAAGTAGTTTCATTTAGTATCATACTGCAATATTTGTCCAGAAAACATTAATGTGGAAAAGTATCTGGTGGGTATACCTTCCTCATGCTATAAACGTGCACATGGACACACTTGCAATGGACTCATTCAAAAGAAAACTGATGCTTTCTGGGTTACAGAGTATGCAGTTATTTCTTTTTGGGTGTTTTGATCCTCATCATCCTCCCAAAAAGCAGAGGGTTGAAGGCTCTGTGCAGGAAACACAGTGCAAGATGGTGTTGGGACACCTCTGGACTGCTGCTTTATCATGTGGACAATTTGGGGAGCCATCAGCTGCCCCAGAAATTTGGAAAAAAAAGATAATCTTTGCTGCCTCTCACTGCATCTGAAATCTTTCCATGCCTCTGTGTACTGACCTGTGGGATCAATACATTAAAGCCGATAAGGATCTGGTGGCACTCAATCTTCAGAAAGCATCTGAGTCTCCCAAGAAAAGATGCAAATGAATCTGTCATCATTACCATTAACTGTCACAACACAGAAAAACCTCTTTAACCTCCTCTCCATCTCTCCATCATCCCCTGTCTCTCGCTCCCCGCCCCATGCTTGGAAAATCCATTTCAGCCAAATTTGAAGGAGGGATAAGACATCTCAGTCTTCATTTCCTTCCTGCAAATTTCACAGTGATTGATGATGAATAGTTAGATGAAAGGACAGGTGAACATTTGGCAGCTACCACCTGGCCAACCAGCCTTTGCTGACTGAGCAGCCAACTGCCACGGGCATAGCTTAAATTCAGGCACAGCGTGGCTGTTTCTTGCCAATCCAGGGCACCATGGGAGAAAGGGGAGAGGAATTGGGTTGGGAAGAGGGACTGAAGTTGTTAGTTTGTAGTAGGGGGAAGTTGGGGGAACATCCACAGGTCAAGCCAGGTGCCTCTGGACCTCCTGGTTGGAGAAGGAATTGAGAAACTCCTATGTTGACTGAAACTCTTGGAAAACATTTTTCAAATGGAAATGTTGACTGATGTCAGGATCAGCCACACTGTGTGACTGTTGGATCCGCATTCCTGGGTTTTAATACATCCGAAAGTTGTTTTTCCCCTCTGTGTTACACCTGTTGTCCCAGACGGGAGCCCCACCATCCTTCTCTCACTCCTATCTCTAATACTTCCATTCCTCCCCTTTAAGGAGATGAACCATCAACCTCCTGATAGGACAAGGGACAATGGTTTCAAACTAAAAGAGGGTAGATTCAGACTAGATATAAGGAAGACACTTTTTACAATGAGGGTGGTGAAACAGTGTCACAGGTTGCCCGGAGAGGTGGTAGATGCCCCATCCCTGGAAACATCCAAGGTCAGGTTGGATGGGGCTCTGAGCAACCTGCTCGAGTTGAAGATGTCCCGACTCATGGCAGGGAGTTGGACTAGATGGCCTTTAAAGGTCCCTTCTGACCCAAACCATTCTATGATTCCCCACATCCCTTCCTTCCTCCACCTCTTCACTCCCTATCTCCTCTGCTCTGCACAGCCATGTCACACCTTTACCATTAATGTCACCAGTTTGAGACCACAGGTGTGATAACCGGGACCAAATTCTGCACCTTCTGCCTCCAACTATCTCCTATTTTACTCACTCTAAAGGTCACTTAACCACTGAGCTGATGATAAAATGGGGAGGGAAAATACCATATATTCCATTAGTATTGTGCTGGAATCCAAACAAGACTTTTCTTTTTATTTGTTTTCCCGAATATTTCCTCCAAACATTTTTCCCTTAGTTTATAAAAATATTAACAGTACTAACAACTTGGCTTCTCTCTGTTGTTTTCCTTTCCTCCTGGTCATTTCTCCAAAGAGATTCACACTGAATTACAAGAAGAAATCTGAAAAATGGTGAGGAGTTTCAGGAAAACAATAAAAAAATCCACAAGCCAACCATTTTCCTGATGGCTATACTTTAAAACAAAAAAAAAAAAATCCATGTTTACAACCCTTTTTATAAGCTGTCATTAGAAAAAAAAAATTCACCACCTGCAAGTAGCGTATTTTTGGCATGGTAAAAATAAGTCAGTCTCTTCTGAGACACTGTTAAACAATATTTAGAAGCCGAGATGATCAGAAGGGATCCAGTTTGTTCTAAATGCTGATTGAAAAGCTTTTGAAAAATTTCTTTTTTTGGGTGAAAAATAGTTTGAGGGTTCAAATATGCTGTTTGGGTCGATACAGCTCGTAAGTTCCTTCATTGAAAAGGAACAGAAAGAAAAAATCTTCCAGCAAGAGGGAAAGACTGGTAGGGTCGGAAGATTTTGCTGGTGGCCCTGGAGGAGCATAGAAGGCTTGGTCTGCTTAATCCAACAAGAGAGAATGAGAAAGAAGGGTTTTCTCATCCTGTTGGTAAGCAGTATGACTGGAGATGAGCTACGAAAGTGGAAAATGATGCAAAAATAAACAGGTGTAAACTGGCAGTGAAAAAAACTTATACTGGAAATTAAGAGAGAGCTTCTGTCCTTCAGATGAGTCGTGTTCGGGATGAGGTCAGTAAGTTTCACGTCCCTGAGTGATTTTAAGTTGGTATCATTAGAGCAAACGGAGGCTGTGGCATTAATGGGGCTAGGAGGAGAGCACCGTGTCACTGCCACCCTCGCCCTGAGGCAGGTCGGTGTATCTTCATCCTGCTCCAGTACCCTACATGCTGCTGTTTTGCGGTCAGCAAAGTCATTTGTGTTTCCCAAAGAGACCTCAGTTTTCCAGCTGGTTACCTCCTTCTACTCCAGATCTCAGAAATCATCTTACTTGCGCTGGGGGCAATCACTTCCAAGGACAAGAGAAATTCCAAACCAGTCCGGATTACTCCTTCCTTCCTTCCCAGGTACAAAGACGCCAACACAGCTCCTGTGTGTAATTGTGCTCTCATCTCTTGGTCTTGAGATACCCAGCTCAACGCTTCCTCAAGGCAAGCTAAGCCACAGCAGAGCTCAGCCTCTCTTCCCAGCACTACCTCCCCACACCAGTAAGGGTCACCTCCTCTAGTTTCCTGATTCATTTGCTATAAGGCTGTTTTTTACTTCTCAGCCCAACAATCCACCTCGCTCAAGTCCTCAGCTTCAGCTGAAGGCAGCCCCAAGTGTTCAGGCAACAAAGCCCTCATTGAAATACAGTCTTGAGTCTGAGGGACATGTGTTGGGAGAGATGATGCTAAATCCTATTCACCCACTGCCTTCCCAGGGGCGGGAGCTCAGGTCATAGAATCATAGAATCATTTGGGCTGGAAGGGACCTTTAGAGGTCATCTAGTCCAACTCTCCTGCGGTGAGCAGGGTCATCAGCAGACAGCTCCTCCTTGTCCATCTCTGCAAAGGACATACCATCACCACCACAAAGCAGGCACTTTGAGAAGACAAGGCAGGTGGAAACGTGTCAGTTCACCATCTAACTAGACGTTACTAGCACCTCATCGAAATGCACTGAATGGCATGTTCCTCTAAATGTCAATCACAATAGGGCAGGTATATACCTGCTGGGTCTAAGTCAGAAAATCTGATTTATTCCTCTGCATCTGCATGCCTTTTTATCACAGACCATCTTTACCCATCTTCTAAGGCTCGACTGTAAAATCCTCCAGGCAGGGTCTGTGTCTCAGTGCCTGAAGGTTACTATTATAGTGTACCCATTCATCTCACCGGTGCTTGGACTGACATGAATACTCCCTTACAGTAGTACCCTACTACAGAGTAGTTATAGTAGCACAGACTACCGTAGTTTTAGAACAGACGTGCCTTGCAGCTCTCCGTAGCCCTTGAGGGCTGAAATCTCAGGGCATGGAAATTGTAGTCATTATCACAAGCCAATGTGATACTCAGGAAGGAGCAAGCAAACGCTCTGTTTGATGTCATTGCTGCGGGACTTGCCTTTTGAAGGCGGACAGGCCGGTCGCAGAGTGCTTTGTGAAAGGGCTGCACCACATGCATCTCTCGTTTTGCTCTTTCTTCGTTTCGGCTTACCCACCTGCGCCTGGTCAGAAATCCCAGCACGCTGCAGGTTGCTTTGGTGGAAGAGAGAGGAAAGGAGAGGCATATTTGGTCCATGCCTACCCACTGCTCGGACCGTATCCCCAGGGTGCAATGACGGATATTCTCTCCTGCCTGCTACTTTTCCCTTGCCTCCTCCCTCCTTTCCTTCCCCCCAGTCTCAATTCCGATTTCTGTGCAAGTGGTAGATGCATGTGGAGAACACATTAAAACCATCTGTGAGGCTGCTTGGCAGCTGGAGAAATGCAAACATGGTCTTGAGGTGTTTATCTAGGGGTATGGAATATAAATCAGCCCAACTTATTCTGGCACTGTGCAAGGCACCAGGGAGACCACATTTGGAATACGGTGTGCAATTGTGGTCACTCTATTACGGGAAGGACATTTGGTGGATTGGAAACAGGCAGGGAGGAGTAACCAAAAAAATGACCCAGCATTTTGGGACAGGAGGGGGAGAAAGGGAGGCTTGGAGGGTCAGTGCCTCTGTATAGGGGTGTTTGGTGTTGCAGATGCATTTCAAACCTGGCTGTCAGAGCGTGTGTGTATAAGTGCCTGCATATGTATATGTATAAATCTATAGGTGGGTATGTCTGTAGGAAGGGGGGTGTATTGTTGTTGACCTGTTTTGTGCAATGCAGGGGGAGCGTGTGTCTGTTTTGAGGAAAGATGCTCCGTGTGCACCCAAGGGTATTTGTGTGGGCAGCTGGGAGCACAGTGGTGCAGTGTCTCTCGGTGGAGCTGTGCACGACGTGGGCTGCACCCACGCGTGCATCTCTGAACGCATCTGTGTACATATGGGTACTGCGTGCTGGCCAACATGAGGGGAGGGTGAGGAGAGGGGATGGATGGATGTAGGTTCTGCTTGTTACTACTCGGAGACCTTTGCTGGTCTGCACACCAGTGTTTAGTGGGTAAAACACCCCTTGCATGCTCAGCCTTGGAGCAACTGGACTTTGGAGGAGAAGGGTGCGTGGGCCAGGGGCTGTTCCAACTCACAATGTGTCTTTACTCACCCCAAGGCAGAACGGGAAAGTCTCAAGGTTATGAGTGCTACCAGACAATTACTAGCGTGACACAGCTCCAGAGAGCTGGCTACCCTGACATCACTAGCCCATTTCACATGCTGCCTCTCCACTTACTGCATTCACAACCTGGAAGAAGAAATATCACCTTCAACATCTCATGTGATAACACCTGACCTGCCGCTACTGGCCTGGCTAAGCCCAGGCATCCTTCTCTCCTCATCCCAGTACATCTAGTCCTTCCAAAACCCTCCAGATCTCCCTCTGAGAGGGGATAGTGTGGTCATATCAATCATTAAAATAAGCATAGAAACAAGGTTGATAATTAGTATTGCAGTTCAGCCATCCTACGTACTGTTTTTCACCCTTTCTCCATGTTACTTTGCTACCTACTACACCTGGACCATTTATGCCTATCATAACTCCTGAGACCTGCTCCTCCTGTGCATTACAAGACTTATATACCTGCTCAGCAGACATTTCTTAACCAGGTTGGAAGCCCTTGGCCAATCGTAGAGGCCAACCGTTGGTATTTCCTATCTCTTGCTAGCTCTTATTCAGGCACGGCTGGCAAGCAGCCCTCTGTGAAAAACTGCAAGCCTTCACTAGTCATCACAGTCTGCTGATTTGAAAGGTGGCTGTGGTAGATGGGCTTGGTGGGAGATGACATCACTCTGTAGGGTTTCAGTGCTCTTTCGACCCATCCCAGAACCACAGATGCAATGAGAAAACCCGGACTTGACCAAGACTCACTGATTGCATCTATACCAGTGAATACAACAGACCATAGCCCATTTTCAGGCCCTTCAAGTCCAGCACGGCTCATATCCACGAATCTGAACTCCCCTTCATGCATTCCCTAGAAGAACAGTCTTGTCTGTGCTGTCATCTCGAAAGGTCTCCTGATCCATGCTGGATCCTGGATGGGGTCCACTGGGGCAGTGACAGCTGTCTCAGGCCAAAACTCTGCTTGGGAGCATGCTAGCAAGGGATGCTTTAGTTGTTTGCAGGACAGTATTTAGGTCATTGTCCTGGCCCTGCATCATTAAGCCGCAAGGACTGAGAATAGAAACAGGCAGAAGATAGAAAGAGGAGGAGAACATACGGCTTTAGAGAGGTCTGGGGTGTTTAGGGCAAATTCTGAGTGTCCTGGATGCGTTTGTCTCCCTTGACTTCTAAGGCATCTGAGGCTACTCACAACCTCTGAGGAGATCCTGGCAGGATGGATTATGAAGAGACAGTGCTTGAGCCTCTGGAGAGAAAACCAGGAGTAGATCCTGGGCTTTTGCAAGCCCAGGGAGAGCCTGGGCTTGGGTATAGGTCCTTTAGGGACAATGGAGCCGTAAACTCAGATGTGTAACCCACACACCTTAAGTAAATACACAAGGCTTCTCAACTAAAAATAACCCCTTTCCCTAGCAAATAGGTTTGTTTATTAAGAAAACAAGCAATTTTGAGGCAAGCTGCAACACCTAGGACTCTGAGAAAGGATTGCCGATGGCCTTTGCTAATAACAGGTTTGTGTAAAAATCTCTCTTCCCCCACAAAATGTCCCATCTCCTTTTCCAAACCAGGGAAAGACAGACTTTTAATTCATGAGTGAAAAAAATAAAAAAAATTAAAAAAAAATCAGGTCTGATGGCTTGTAGCTGGGAATTTCACTTCATCCTCTTCCAGGTTTAACTTTGGGGTGGCATCAGGCTGCCCACCACAGCTGAAATGTAATATTTGTGTACGTAGAGGAGAAATTTTAGGGTTTCCTGTTCTTTCCAAAAGGCTTTCATCTAGAGACTAAATTTAAAGAAAAAAGGAGGAGAGGAGAAAAAAGAGAGAAAAGAAGAAAGGAAGCCAAGTGCTTGTGGGGACAGGTTTTTGAGTATTTTTTGTTTCAATACGTTGGGTCTCCTTCCCTCAGTGTCTTGGCCAAAAGTGGCAGATGATGCACATAGCCTGAGACAGGGGTTGCACACTGAACTGGCTTAGCCCTGTCTCCCCATGGCACAGGCCCATCTGGGGCTGTGCCCATGTCACCCCATGGATCAGAGTCCATGGCAGGTCCTCAGGCTGAGAGACACGCCTGGGAGGTGGAGAGATTACAGATGACACTGTCTACGTGATCTGTCCTAGGAGGACAGGAGGAGGCTCACCCTCCACTAACTAGGATAAAACTAAAAATTAACATTTTTAGAGGGAAAAAAGGGAATTTTCAATTTTTACGCATAAACAGTGGTTCATTATTGCTGAAGAAAGTTTAGAATTTTTAATATTTTAGCTTTTTGTTTGCTAGGACTTTCCTTTGGACTATCAACCCTGCCACCAATCACACATGTAACAGCCACATATTCTCACTCTCCAGAAACGTTTGGCATGCCTATTGTTCACCCTGATGCTCTTTAGTCCCTAATTCAACTCTTGAAATGTAGCTTGGACACATATTTAATTAAATTGCATCTGGTTTATTTCAACTGAAGAAGATATTGCTGAACCACGGTAGCAGATAACATATTTGAATACTCCACTTGACAGCTAATTGCCTGATCTTTCAGGGCATGGGCCAGGAATCAGATGAAAATTAAACTCAAGACAGACAGCGAGCATCCCTTCCAGCCTCTGGAAGTCTCCTTCCAATGAACCTCTCCTTCCAGTCTCTACCAGATGGGTGGACACCACTACTCCCATACTCCCATCAACTCTTTCCTTTTTTCATGACATACAGTTCAAGTTTTAGGCCTACTATACTGATTTTTATGGCTGTTTTTAGTAGCTGAAGCTACATTAAGATCTGCCCTTTGTCACAAGGATGAAGCCAGTGCTGGACAGGTTTTTGAGGGTGCAGGTTGGTTGGGAGAACAACATAACCACTCACCCGATACTTTGATAGGAGCTGCTCTGGAAACCGCTGCCTTTTGGCACTGCAAGGCACATGGCACTGCTTAATAATCGTGCAGGTTGAAGAAAAGAATACTGTGGATTTAATAAAACTGAGACAGTAAAACCCAGCAAAGGGAAAAGGACAACGCTAAGTGGAACAGATGGGAGACCAAGGTCTTTCTGCTTTCAGAGGACGGTGGAGCGTGATTCGAGGTACTTGTCTCTTCTGGGCTGGCTGCTTCCTGGGGAAGAGCTCATGAAGTCCATGCACAGGCAGGATCACATTTTTCACTCAAAAAGCCAATTCTGGTGTATGTCTCCATGCCAAATTCAAGCCTGTGCTGGAGGAATGACGCATGGAAACCTGCTCCTCAAAATCTGATTTCCCCTCTTGGGGGCAAGCAGCTGTGCTGGACTCACAGGTCCCTGCCATAGCATTTCTTCTTCACTTGTGTTAACTTGTGTAGCTGTTTCTAGTCTGCGATTGTCGAGTAAATGTATTGGGATTGGGTAGCTGCAAGGTGAGAGGGAACAGCAGGTATCAACCCAAAATCAAGGTTCGGTGCTGATCCAGGTTACCTCCCGCCTCTTAAGACTCACGAATATCTCTGAAATTCAGATTTTTCCTTTTTTTAAGATGTTGGTTGAATGAATATTAGAGGGGGGAAAAAAGTAAGTTGCAGTGCTGAAAGGTGGGTGAAACCAATCAATGCCCTCACTAAACTGAATGGGAGTCTGCTGGTTTATACCAGGAAAAGAACTGGGCTGTGAAATGCACTCAGCGATGAGATGGGCAAAAGAGGAGGAGAATCCAGGTACCCATGGCACTGCAGGAAATTTCAAATGTGTTTTCCTCTTTTCGAAACAAAACCAGAGGCTTTAAAGCAAGAGCGATGACGAGAGTTTTGAGTTTCAGTCAAATGGGGTTTGTCCAAAGATTTTCATCACTTTCTGTCCACCTGGATTTGAATCTTTGTAGCCTCACCTTGAATTCCAGGACAAAAGGAAATGTGGTTTGTGGCTTGCGCCCTGGCTGAAGAGTAAGGAGATGAGAATCCAAATCTTGGCTCTGCCACAGACTCTCCTTTGAGATCGGAGGCGAGGCGTTGAATATCCCTCTGCGTCAGCTCCCAAGAATGAGGACAGCAGCCCTACCAAACTTTCATGCCAGCTTACGTGATATTTCTTTCTATCTAAAAAATAACACAAAAAACCCATCAAGGTGTCCCAAATTCCCTCACTGCCTCCGAAAACACGGATCATTGACTATTATGGAGCGGAGTAAATCACAACACTGGGCTGGGATCACACCCAGGCAGAGGCAGGATCCAAGCAGCCCTCTGCCAGGTGGTACCTGGCAACTTCTGATGAACAAGGATGGGCACGGCCCAAGGGTGACCGCAGGACGGGATCTGACAGCACTAATTGGACGCATACACCCCTTGACGTGAAGTGGGGCTGCGTGGGAGCAAGGAGAGAAGGCAATGGGGGATAAGCCAGCTTTTCAAAAACCAGTTTTCAAAACCTCAGATGTTCGGCAGGTAATGCTCAGTGCAGTACTGCTTACACCAACACCTTTCTTTCCTGGCACTGCTCCTCTCCCTGTGATGACTCTGTTGTTTATGGGGCTGCATGATGAACCAGATCAGGAAGCTGATCCAGCTGAAAAACGAACCTCATAGAATCATAGAATCATTTGGGCTGGAAGGGACCTTTAGAGGTCATCTAGTCGACTCCCCCTGCGGTGAGCAGGGACATCTCCAACTAGATAAGGTTGCTCAGAGCCCCATCCAAAAAGTCTCTTTCTCAGGTCAATCAGTTGTGCCATTGGCCCTGCTCATACTTGCATGCAAAAAGGAATCTGAAATAGCAAATGAAGTCATGCTTTTTGGTGATAAGAAAACTGGCCTGTGTACACACGCAGGTCCTTAGCAACTTGGCCACCATCAATGAGTCCTGCTCAGCCCTTGTTAGCCAAGCTGTCCTATCAAGGATATGGGCTTATGGTGAAGTCACTCCTTCCCTTGGCCATAGAGATGCCCTGTAGGACCAGTTCAAGACTTGACATACAGTTAGGAGTCTGTGGGACTCCATCTTCTCCTTGTCTGAGAGAAGAGACGTTACTGCTGTTTCCTCACACCTTCCATCTGGCTGCCTCTGAGCTGGCAGAAAAACAGTGCTTCATTCAGCCTGGTTCAAATCCAGGTATGAACTCGAAGTGTTGATGAGATCAGGTCTGCAGGAAGAGGTTCTCAGAAGGCTCCTTGGAGAAGCAGAGGCTGTCTACAGCAGTGCACACCCCTATTTCTCATGGCTTAGAGAGCCACGAGAGGGAAGTACCCCTGCGTGCTCATAGCAATGGATCCATCTTTTAAAGTCTTCTTCTGACTTCATCCACAAACTATAACATCGAACATGGAGGGGTGCAGGACAAAACCCCAGAGCAGAGATTTGAAACCCGGACCTCAGGCTGCAGAGCAGTCTTCACTTGTTGCAGAGCTTTCGTAAGCATCCAGTGTGAAGCAGCTCTAAACCAGCCATGAGGTCAAAAGCCTCTTTTCCTTTGACCTCTGAAGTCGCGTTTCCCTGGAGAGATGGGACTCTCAAGTCCAAAGCCACTCCTTGTTGACTTGGCCCAGGGATTTTAAGCAGAAGCTTTCTCCTTTCCCAAATATCCTACACCACTGTGTTGTCAGCAGAGTTCTCCCACAGGCAGAGTTGCTCCATGCTGAAGGTGACTACAACGGTCCCAGAAGGATTCGGGCTCTACAAGCAGATCGTGAGGTTGGGCAGCTGAGATCCAGCTGTTGCACCGGTGCTTTTTGGTACTTACAGACATAGAGAAGCAGAACTAATAGAAGAGATTTCAATCTCCTTTTTCATTTTTTACGTGCTAGGCAGTAAAGCATTGTTTCTAGGAAGTAATAACATAGATTTAGATTCCTTCAAGCACAGCTGAATGTGAATCTTTTCCCTCACCACAAAGAACTGTGTAAGAAAGGCTGAAAAATCTCATCCTTTGATAACTATGTGATGTGCTTTCCTTATGATCTCCCCAAAACTAGCCTCATCATGGGCTTGTCCTTTCTCCTTCTTTGAAATGACAAACCAAACACAGATTTGAACATGCAAGATAACCAGAAACAACATGAAAATAAAAAAAAAAAAGAGAGAGACAACATGCAAAGCTCCTCTTCTTTTCCAATGTAAAAGATAAATTACCCAGACCTGCCCTTCTCTTCTTGTCCACCTCTGTACCTGCTGCATTGTAGTTATGCCCTCACCAATCTTTGATTACTGAGCCTTGAAGTCTACAGAGAGGAAACAATCACCCCAAGGAGCCTCAAAGATGTTGGCCTGTGATCCTAAATCCCCTGGACAGGACTAATCATAGAAATGTTTGTTGGAAGGGACCTCTGAACATCTCCTGTCCAACCTTCAGCCTTCAAAACTGGCATGAATCAGGTCAGTTATGGGTTTGTCTTGCCAACTCTCAAAAATCTCTGAAGATGAAGATCCCACCACATGTTCAGGTAAGCTATCTTAATGCTAGACTACCCTCCTCAGAATCACACCATCATCATCAGTAACCATATCACCCTGCAGCGTGAGTGTTAAGTGGTCCATCTAAATCAGCAATCCTAGGTTTAATCTGTGATTAACATCTGGAGACAGGTGGGAGGCAGATGCCACCCCAAAAGATGCTCTTCTCTGTCCACCAACTCTAGAAGGAGCACAGATATTCAAGGTCATCAGTAATCCACCTCTGCTGCACACAGCTATCACCAGCACTGTGACCACCTTGGCTCAAATTCGTAATGGCCCCAATGACCATGACTTTTGTTTTATGAGTGACTTCTTCAGCTGAAGTTCACTATGCCACTGTCACATCAGATGAAACCATACTCCCTTACCCTCTTTTGCAAGACAGATTGTTTGACCTTGAAGTCCTCCAGGGTGCCATGGAGTAGCTCTGCTTTATTACGGACAGAGAGGGAAGATTGTGCAAACGTTTTGGGGTCTCATGTATGATCCTTATGGCCATTTATTGACCACATGGAGACAGTTTCTCTCATTTAGAAGACATTCAGAAATCAAATGTAACACAGGCAGGTTGAAGCAGGAGTGTATGCTGCCTCCTGCATTGCATACCTTGAGCCTGGGCTGATTTGTCTCTTTTTGTGGTCACTTTCATTGTTGTTGTTTTTTTGTTGTTGTGGGGTTTTTTTGCTGGGTTTGTTTCTTTTTTTTTAAAATATTTTAAGGGGGCTAAGCTGTGCCTTTTCCCTTTTGTCCTTTGAATACCAGCCAGATCAATAAATCATTGTAGGCCATATGCTCTGCTCCCTGTGATCTGCAAACATACTTCTCAGTAGGGCTTGGCCCACCTCTAATATAAAATAAGTCTGTTCTACACTGGCAAAAGCAGCCTTCAGAGTGAGACCTATTCATCACACTGCTGAAAAGAAAAATAAATTCCAGGGTCATGGGTTGAGTCTCCAGCCTTGCTTTCAGGAGGCACTGGGAGCTGTCAAGGAGCACGACTGGCTGCCCTGGAAGAGGTCTTGCAAAGAGACAAGGTCCTTTGTGCATCTGACATGGTGACCATCAGTCAGCATTGCTGGCAGGTAGACTTGGTATCGATATAGTGGCACATAAATGCCATGGGCTGCCATTACCATCAAACAGAGTCAAACGGACCTGGGCACAGCTCTTTGCCTGCCTGCAGAGTCACTTGTTTTCCTTCCAGGAAAGGTTAGGTCTTGCAGAGCCAAAATACAAATGCATTGTGAGGGACGACTCTGTCCTACACCACTAAAAATCCAAAGACAAGACAGATAGGGGACCTGGCAGGGCAGTAACACAACCCAAGTCCTCAATAGCAGTTAGAAGAGTCCACCTGCCACCCAGGTGGGTGCTCCTTAGAAATACTCCGAGAGATATCACAGGAGACTGCTTGAAGGCTTGGGGTGGTCATCCAGAATTTGTATTGCTCCAAGTCACAACCACTTTGCCCCCCATATTGTCTGCAAGCCAGGGCTGGTGAAGATCATGTTGCCCTTCCCAGGCTTTTTCTTTTGTGTCTGTATTGAAGGAAGAGGCAATGGGATGAGGTCCTCCATCTGACTGAGAAGGGCACAGACTCATACATCCTTGGGTGATTAGCACAAACAGAAACCAGTCCCCAGTTTCCTTATCATCAAAGGAGGAAAGGACTGGACCTAACGACTTTTCAGCCTGGGCTCTGAATCCTTTATGCAAAAACTAAGCTTCCAAGCCTTAGCCAATTAATTACATTAAAGCTAACACAGTGCAGATTACAACCTTTTGTTCTGTCGCCCTTCAACCCACAATAGGATCTAAAACTATCCATCCTCTTTGACTCCTGCAGCATGAAGGAGCAGACAGAGTGCAAAATGGAGATTGAGTCAGTCTGTTCACAAATACCCCATAAGATTATCTTTTCATGTGTCCAAGGGCATCTGTAGTCTAAAAATCTGTGGATGGCATCTCTTCTGCAAAGTGGAAAGATCTTTTCCAAATTGAAAAACCCTATGTCTGCCACCATGGACTCTTTAGACGGTCTCAGAGATGGTCTGGCAACTCACTACCTTGTTTGTGAAGTGCTAGAGTGAATTTCTGGGGTGCTGGAGGCACTGCCACTGGAGGTTCTTTCACAACATCTTAAGAAAACGTTTCTTGGGAAAGGTTAAATCAGAATTCATTCTGCTTTTGGATTAGTGGACCTCTTGCAGATTAATTTGATCTATCTATTGCTAATGACTGCCTTGAGTCTTTAAAGCCTTGGATATACTGCTGTAAATACTGACATCAAGATGATTCCTCCTCTTTGCTGAACTTTTTGGGACTGGACTGAGATTTTCTATAGAGGATGGAGGAGCAAGTCTGGGTTTTATTGTTTGAGCAGCTCAGAACAGCTTTTTCCAAAGCCAGGACTTGGGTCCATGAGATATCTAAATGACAATGTATTAGAATTCTTTCTGTTCCAGTCAATGGCAGAGCTCATGCTGGCCTCAGTCGCAGAGTCAGGTCTCAAAACAGGACCAAGGGCATGTTTGCAAAGCCCTGTGATTTGGTTTCTTTGACCACGGTGAAGAACCCAAAGTCTGCTTGCCAGTCATACACATCTCCCCAGCCCCACCAACACTGCTGCTGACAATTAAGGAGAGAGATCAATACTAAATGCTGACAGTCTCATGGAGAAGAGTTAGAAAATAGGGTGTGAGAGCAAGACCAGCTGGTTGATATCACCACTTCCCAAGGTAGGCAGGTGGTCTACAGTACAAGAGAAGGAAATGCCTTTGCACATATGCTTTTTAATGAGGTGTTAATTGGGCATTGAGTGAACAGGACAAAGAAACAACAGAGGATGTGGCTTGAGGTTTTGGATGATGTAAAGCAGGAGGCCTGGAAGAAAATGAAAGCTGGGCTCTTATGGCCCCTTACTGTCATTTCCAACAGGAGAGGGACACCAAGTGGGCAGGCAACTCTGCTTTAAAATCACAGCTGACTTTGGGGACCTTTCCTTCTACCAGAATTATTTCCAAGTACTCCCACAGTGCTGGCTGTGGGAAGAGAGATGTCTGAGGTGCAACAGTGAAGGTGAGAAGCATTCTAGCTTGTCCCCTTCTCTCAGGCAATAGAGGTAGATGGGACAAGTTCCCCACCCAGGACTAACTGGGTGGTTGCAGGGTGCCTCAGCATACACCCCCAGAGCCAATAATTAACACATGTAAAATTGGTGAAAGAAACCAATGGGGTATGATTACTTTGCTACCCACATGAGAGAGCTTTCTCCCTTCCTTCTCCCTCTAGCCCTACATCTGGTAGTGATTTTGCAGCCCAAAATAGAAAAGAAGTGGAAGACAGAGGTTTAGCTGAGCTTGGGCTCATTTGAGAAAAATAGAGAGAGAGTATCAGAGGGAAACAGAGAAGGGGTGTTGGAAGGATGCTTCGTTTCCCATACTACTGGTGCCTTGCTGCAAAAAATCTTGGGACAACTGATGGCTGACGCTACCTCCCATGCTTTGCCTGGTGATGCTAACTCCTGTGCATTGCCTGGGCTTTGGGTATAGTGATAAAGGCTGTAAGCCCATGACCATGACTCTTGCTTGCATCCTCCTGACCCCTTGGCATCTGGAGTTCCGGAGCAGGAGAAAGAGGCTGTGACAGCTTTGCTTTCCAACACCTTGTGCTGAAAGATCTTCCCTGTAGGCTAACCTGAAAACCCAATGTGTTGGGCCTTCTTCAGCTGCCTCCCTCGCATGCTCTGAGCTCTGCATATGGGCCTGAGGGGAAGGGCTGGGGTTGAGCAGAGAGGGGCCCAGCCCCAGCCACGCAGTCTGGGTTGCTGTAGGAACACTCACCATGCACCTTGGGCACCTTGGCTTTCAGGTGTCGTTCGCACTTAGCCTTGGCTTTTAGCAGTAGGAAGATCTGCTCCTCTTTGGTGATGACATCATCAGCATCCACCTGCAGCGATGGGGAGAAATGAGGTTAAACCTCAGCACGTGAAGAGCAGCAGGACACAAACTTTCTAGATAATGCAGGCGATCTGAATGCAAAAATCTCCTTTGCTTCAGCAGTTTCCTCCACCAGCCTTGCCCTGCGTATCTCAGCCTGTTCAGCAATGAGTGACCCAAGCAACATCTCTTACTAGATGCCACATGGAATCATCTGTGTACATGGCCAAGGAAGTTCACCCTGCAATTGCTCACATCGTACACATGCACCCAGAGGAAGGCAGCAATTTCTGGGGTAGCATGCCCCAGCTTGCAGGGATGAGCCTATTATCCAAAAGGAAAAAAAAAATCCTAGTAAATAATATCATACCAAGGACTCCTCTCAAGAATTGCAACCTGCCGCCATCAATGCAGTGCTATTTCCACCTCTGCATGCAGACCTTCAGCCACATGGCATCAGGCTCTATAAACATCCTACCTAAAACCAACAACAAGTGCAGAGGGGGCTGCCTTAGGCAGGGCTGTGAGCTGACAGCGTCTGACCCCAAAGACTCTGGGAAAAGAGTCTGTGAGCATCATCCTGGGAAAATTAGGTTTCTGCTCCTGTAAGGTCTCCAGAGGTCAAGGGACAGATGAGGCACAGAGAAGGTGCTTTACCCAGAGCCTTTTTTACCTTCCTCTGCTGCTTGCTGATACGAGGTGATACTTGACCCTCAAAGGCACTTTCTGGTCATAAAAAAAAATAAAAATCTCGCTTCATGAAGCTGGCACATTCCCATCAGGTATGGCTGCCCTCGGGAAGCTGGGGGTACAACTGTGGGGAAGGCTTGTTCTACAAATGCTTGGGTTGTTATAGCATACCAAGCTTTGACCTAATGCAATACTGCTGCTTTAACTTTCTGCTGTGCCTGTTGGGTATTTGTGTGTCCTGCTCAGACATCCAGGACCAGTTCCAGTGCCAGACAAAGGCTGAGATTAGGAAGAACTTTCTCCCAGGTCACTTTGGCAGGAATGGATGGAAATTTCACGGTACCCATTCCAGCTACACAGGGATGATATTGCCTATGTTCTCTCCTGCTTTTTTCCCCTAAAAGAACAGTATACTTAACCTTCTCCTGCATTCTTTTTCTGCCCTAGATTTGAATGGGTGATGCAGATCATACCCTATTAGGTGCTTTGTGATTTGCAGCATAGGAGGAGGTGAGGAAAATTGTGCACTACATCCATCTACTGACAAGCCTCCCTTACAGGCTCTGACGACCCTTGTGAAACCTTTGAGGTTTAGGTCCATCCTTAGTACTCTGCCAATCATGGCAGAAGCATCTATGGGAGGTCAGGACTGGGAGGGATCCTCATCCACAGAATCACCCCAAAGCTGGTTCAAAGCACAGAAGAGGCATTAGGACTTATAGGGCTCCTGAATTAAAGATGTTGGTAGGGCACCAGCCTGAGAGAATTAAGTTACGTAGCAAGTTGGGATAAGTCACCGCTCCTCATTGCCTCTGTTTCCTTAATATTTGTCTGTCTTGATTAATCAGACTATAAATTCAATGAGAGAAGATGTTGCCTCTCTCTGGATTTGTGCAGAACTTAGCACTCACTCACTTGTAAAAGCATAATGTAAGCAAGAAGGGCTGCAGTACTGTTTTATACAAAGCAACTTTTTTTTTAAAAAATTTTTTTTTCCTTCTTTTCTTGTTATTTATACTGACTGAACTGGTGAGACTAGCCACTGTAAATCTGTAAGGCAAAACCTAGGGCAGAGCTCCACATCCTGATGGATGGAGCAGACCTAAACCTCAATGCATAGTACAGGCAGGCAAAGGAAAGAACACAAAGCCTTGTGAAGCCAGTACTGATCTGCAGATGAGAAGGAAACCTGTTGGTAGGATGTAGGGCTTGCCCATGGAGGTGGCTGCTTATTTCAATCCCTCTGAAGCACAGACTGAAGGGGGGTTATGACATTTTATTTTACTCCTCAAAAAGACTGCTATTCAGAATTAAGGTTTCCTTCACTCATTTTAAGTTAATTCATTTTGGAAAGCAAGTAAGATAAATGAGCTGAAGGCCAATCAGTTCTTGAGCAAGACTCACTACAAATGACATAATGAGGGTTAATGAAATCCAGCTTAGACGTAAACTCAGATTCAATTTCCCAATGTGCTCGTATGGAGAGGAACAGTGGATGTTTGAGCAGCTGGTGTGGTAATGGACACGCAGATGGACAGCTAGATCTGATAAGGGGATTCTGAGTAAAACAGAAGTTAGTTTTTCATGTTCTTGGAAGAAATCCATGCTAAAAATCCTTCAGAAGTGGGAGTTGGTTTCAAAACTGCGTTAACGTTAATGCAAAACAAAGCCATCCCTTTCCAGATGTTTGGTCTGTCCACATTTAAGGCAAAATCCTGCATTTCAACTCTTTCATTATAAACATAAAACCTCTGGGTCAAATCCTGCTGTCATTTATATCTGCACAAACCCTGAGTGATTCCACCAAAGCTGGAGGAGTTAATCCAGACTTCAAGTGTCCAGAGTAGAATCTGGCCTCAGCCATTTCAAATGATTCACCCCTTACATGCTTAGTCCTCAGGTTCCTTTGGCCGTGCTCTGAGAGTCGGGTAGCTCCCAGTCAGAGGGATGTACGGTCTCCAGGCCAGGCACAGAAAATAAATTTTACTTCCCAGAAAGGGAGATAAGTCACCAAGCGCTGTGCCCAACTCCCCATTCTCTCCCCTCTCCCAAAACTGGTTTAAATGCGAAGAGATATGTTTAGGACATGTCTTTCTGTGTTTCTCCTTGGTCAATGAGGCTGAAACAGGTATGTAAACTCATATATGAATAAGAATAGAGATTTTCATTAAATCCTGTGACTTGGAGGAGACATCTATTCTCAAGAGACTTGTAGGAAAACTACACGGTCTGATGATGCTGCTCCTTTGCCGCTGAATAACTCACACTAAACACCTAAGCAAAACTGGGCCGATAGCTGAACTTGTC
>NW_009602058.1:114802-146582 GCF_000690535.1 Cariama cristata
CCCCCCCACCTTGCATCCCTTGCCTCCATCCCTTGTCAGCCTCCTCCCTGAGACATTTCAACGTCAGCCAAGCTGAAAGCTCTCCGGGGACAGAGGATTGAGTATTGTGCTGCTGGATCGGACACTGAAACGGCTCAGCCTTGGGTTCAAGGGACATTAGGTCGGACAGGGCAGATACCCACAGCTGGAAACCTTAGAGTATCTTTGGACCCGTCAGCTGCCAGAGCACTTTTAGCTGCTCAATATCACTTTTTCTTGTGCATCTTATTTTCTCTCTCTGCCTCTTCTGATCTTAAGGCAATGCTGCCCTACTCATCTTTCCACCCTGACTATCAAAGGTTAAAAGAAATCCACAGGAACATTTTCTTTGCAACACAGATGCACTCATTATACTAGACATATTTGGATCTGGCTTGGCAAAGCTTTCTCTTTGACAAACAATCTCAACACCTGATCCAAAAATACTGTGGGACAGCCTTGCTAAAATCATTAGCAGTTGCGTATGCCAACTTTTTGGAATCTGAATATCCCTAGGCAGCAAAATAAGTGGCTTCATTTTCAGAAGTGCTGAGGTATGGGCTGCAGGAGTTCATAACAGGTGGGAGCTACTGCTAGAGAAGCAGCCACTGCTTTGGGGTGGATTTGGATCCCTTGGGTTGGGAGATAGATGGGGCTGGAGGTGCTGGTATGAGAAGTGTCTGTAAGATACTGGGTGGTACAGAGAAAAGGGGAAGAATTTTGCAGAATTTGAGACCCGAGAGGCACAAGACAAGGAGAACGAGTTCTAAAAGAAACAGGAAAATGCATGTAAGCAAATCACATCAGTGGATTCAAAATAGGATTAGACAAATTAATAAAGGACAAATCCATCAGTAGCTGTTAAACACTGTAGCATGGATGCAAATTTCTGATGCAGAAAGGTCTTAAACTGCTGATTACCAAAAGCCGGAAGGTGACAACCATAAGCACTGCCTCTTTCTCTAAACATCCTAAACTGGCATCTCCTGGGAATGGTCTGCTAGGACAGAAGATTGACAGAATAAGGCTATTTTCATACATGTCTATAAGCCCTCTATTTTTCTAAGGCCACAGAAATACATTCCTGGATGCTAAGCATCCAGAAATATACAGGTACTTTAAGATATGGTCCAGGTTGACATGCTCAACACAAGCTGCTCCGTGTCTTCTCTGCACCTGCTGTTCAGGACCATGAAAAAGTAGACAAGAGGTGCCAGAAGGGCTTCTTCCAAGTGAGCACTGCAGCCACAACTCACCAAGATTTCCACATTCAACATTTCACTCATCCTTTACCAAGAACCTCTGCTATGAGCCCACCCATTTGCAGCCCAACACCTCTCCTCCTGCAGATGCTCACTAGCCAACAGCAAGGAACAAACTTCACATGTGCTTGACCAACATAATACCTGCCTTGCTGGCCAACTGGGGACATCCAGGATGAGGTTTACTAATTTGAGTAAATTCCCTTTATAGTCACTGAGTATTTGGATACACAGATCAGCTGAAATTCATTCCATCCTCGAACCACCACCTAAAATCAGATCAGCTGTGGGGATTTTTTTTTTTTTTCCTTTGGGCAGCTGGTAACTGCAGTAATTTTTAGCAGCACCGAGGAGATTTGTGGAGTTTGGGATCAGAGCTTTTGCTGGTATAAGCTCTGGGGGCAAAAGAAGCACCTGAGGGAAGTTAGAAATTGTGCTGCAGACAGGTCCATCTCCTAAATCCAACTAGTTTGAAGTATGAGGTCATCGTGCCCCTGCAGAAGTTAATCACTCTAAAAGAGCTGACAGCAAATCCCTTTTCATGAGTACTCCCTAACTTGCTTCAGCATAAATTCCTGCACTGAGCTTACTTGGCTTAGAGTCTGTATGAGCTCGAGGGTGCAGACAGGTTGGGCACTACGCAGGTAGGTGCAGAAGGACAGTTTTGACCTTCGCTCCTGCTGTTACAGACTGGGGGCAGCTGGAAGGGATGGGGGCTCCTCCCTGGCCTCCCCAGTTTTGCAATCAAAACCTGTCTGCTGTTCCTTCTCAATGTTTATCACCTCTTGGCTTCGCAGCACTGTTTTTTTCCAGAGGAAAAAAAAAAACAAACTAAACTTCTTTATGGGGAAAAGATCTAGGAATGTGGTTGTGTTTTTGTTTTTCTTTTTTTCTCCCCCTTGTTCAGAGAAAGCAGAAATGCAGAGCAGGAGGCAGGCCAAGCAGGGAAGGGTGAAATGACAATACTATCCTGAGGTTGTTAAATCAGTTTTGGTTCAGCTTTTTTTTTCCCCTTGCCCCCAGAGAAGCCCATGGGGTAATTATGATAATGTTTTCTGGTATTTCCATTTTATTGGCTGATCTCCCAACCACTAAAGTAAACCCCAAATCTCAACGGGGAGGTCATATTCATCCTTGTTTATGGGACTCATTTTCAGAAATAACACTATCCTTTTTGTGAAACTTCCCTGGCAGCAGCTCAAAAAAAAAAAAAAGCTAAAGGCAAACAGATTCCTTGGTCGGGGTTGAGAGCATCACAGCTGCTCGACAGGCCCAAGGCAGGGGACGCCTGGTGATCACCATCTTGGGCAGGAGTAGACCAGGTAGTCGCTGATGTGAAGCAGAAAGGAGGGGGGCTCAGGAGAAAGAAGGAAAATGTGAAAATGAAAGCATCAGTGCTGGTGATATGGAGGGAAAAGGGAGGTGGGTCCCAAGGGCGTTGGGAACAGAGTGGGACATAGGTGGAGCACCCCAAACCAACCCTGCTGATTTTGGTGATCACCTCTGGACGGGTGATCATAGAGCTGTCTTTTCGTGAGGAGTGAGCCTGATGGACTGGGGTGGGGACACAGAGACCCACAGTTAGTCTGCTTTGGGGAGCGTGACAAAACTTTTGTAAGGTTTTCCTTTAACGGTGCCTTAGGCGACCTGGGTGAAGGGTCTAACTGAAACGCCAAGCCAAGCAATGTAAGGTCATAAGCCAAGTCCTTTTTCTGCAACAGGGACCAGAACTGAGCTGAGGGCATGAGAGGGAAGGAAATTAAATGACAGCTTCATTCCAGCCTTGCTGATGGAGCAACCCCTCTCCTAAACTCTGTAAGGGTCAAGATAGCTGTTAGAATTAGGACATCAATCTAACCAAGTCTAATCTAACATCAGACCTGCATCTGCCCCAGGTGAGCATAACTCTACTGATATCAGAGCGTCAGGCTGGGCTGAAGACGATGCACTATCGATGCCAGGCATGCAGGCAAGGGTGGCACAGATAAATAATGCCACAGAGTACGGATTCAGCTGCATTTGGCAGGATCTGATGTAGCCTTTGCCATGGGCTGAGCCAAAATTGGGCCATTCAGGAGCTCATGGCGATGGGGGATAGCTCAGAAGCAGGAAAAGGTGGCAAGGTGGATGTGGTTGGGAACGCAAGGCATTGCATGAGGTTGGTCAGAGATGGGGTGGCAATATGGGATGGTGTAGAATTGAGATCCTGAGCCCTGTTTATTATCAATGGAATTGCCTTCCTTTAGATGGGAGGGGATGGATTCTCTCAATTATTTTGGGATTGGGTTTAGATATATAGTTTGCCTTCTCTGTTTTCCTGCACTTCTGCAAGCAAGTGTTTGTTACAAGCCCTGCATCTCCTGGCCACTGGACCCTGCTGGCTTACTCAGGTCTGGATGATGAATCCTGGCAAATATGGAAGGACCAGGGATTTGAACATGCTGTCTTGGACAAGACGTACCCTGTGCAGTCTCTGTTACTGGGTCTGCTGCCAGTCCTATAGCAAAGTAGGATCTGTCAGACTGCGACTCAACTGGTGATTAACCGTGCCCCGTGTCTGGCTGTATTTCACTAAAGAAATACAAGTGTGCTTGTGATTTGCTGGATTTGCATGGTGGCTTTTGCAGTCACTCAGGGCACACGCTCCCTGGCAAGCAAAACTCCTTGTTGGGTTCAGGAGGAGATTGTGACCCCACCACTTGACTCTGGAAGCTCGGCACTTCAGGCAAAATACATCCCTCACTCCCTAAAAGATGCTCTGGACTTGTGCTTGGACTGCGAGGGTCTGGCACTTCATATTTCAGTGATGACTTACAGCATCTCCCTCGCGGAGAGACAGAGCAGAGTAAATACAGATAAACACTGTTTATTCTCTTCTAATTTGGGCAATGCTGGATTTGCCCATTGCCTGAATAATCTAATTCCCTTTCTTAATTTCCTGCTACCTCTGTGCTTCTTACCCTCTGCCTGTCTGCATGTTATCAGTGCCTTGGCATAAAAACCATGCAAAACCAACAACAACAACAAAATAAATTGGGGGCAAGTTGTTGCAAAGAGGAGTTAACTAACGGGGAGAGCAGGGAGTGGTACTTGTTCTGCCCTGAGGGATTTAATTTAACTGAAAAGGCATTATTTCCAACTTTAGTGAAAAAAAATGCGGTTTGAAACCTATTTCCTTTCAGGTTAATGCTGGAAAGATTTAAAAATAAATAAAGCCAAAGTGCCAGTTGGCCCAGTCAGAGATACGGTAGTGAAAACAGCAGAGGCACGATCCACTGCCAGCAGCTAATCGCAAAAGCTCTGGAGCTGTGGTTTGCTCAGGACACCGGTGTGGTGAAGAGGATGGGAGAGGAAGGTCTTTTTGTAGAAGAAGACTCTGGACTCATGGACAGGCCAGGTCCAGGCACAAGAAAGCAGATTTGAAGCCCCCTCTGACGCTGGGTGTGCTGGGCTGCTGCAGTGGGACGGACGTCCCTTCCCCTCGGGGGCTGCAGATGCTTTGCTCAGTGCATGCAAACGGGGGGTGGGTATGACAGCAGCAAAGCCTAAGTCTCGGGAGGCTAAGCATCAGATTTACCCGTCGTGGGACCAGACGTGAGCCTAGAAAGAGCTCCTGTTCTTATCCCTGAGCTCTGCAGTGCCCCATGATGGACAAGCACCCATCTCTCTCTTTCCCCCTGCCAACTATCACCCATAGTGATGTTGCATTGATGACAGGAATTCAGATTTGAAAGATCAGGCAGGTGGGTGCTGAGCTGAGCTCTCTGCTTTGCTATCCTGCCACATGAAGCAATGCGTGTGTTTGTCCTTCACCCCATCCCACTTAGAGAGGATGGGAATCTATCTCATGAGATGTTTTACTCCTTTTAAAGACGGAGCTTATGAACGCCAGAACGGGACAATCAAATCAAGAGGGTGTGAAGACGGAAGGGTGAAAGGAGGAGGAGACCCTGGTGAAGAAGAGGGTGGGGGAAAAGGAGTTGATGTGGAGGGGAAGGAAGGGCTGGTTGGATCCTGAGGAAATAGGACTCTGGCCACAAGCTGGGGAAGCACTGAGAGGTTAGTGCACAAGCTGCTCTGCCCTCTACCTGCTTTTCCCAGCCTCCCAGAGGGCAAATGAAGTTGGTGGTTTTGCCTTAATCCCTTGACCACATCACCCAAACCACCGCCTGCTCCAGAACAGCAAGACGTCTCTGCTCCGGCTAGCCGGGCTCGGGGACCGTGCACTGCAGCTACGGAAAGCTGAATAACCTCACGCTGTGTTCAGGGCTGCCTCAGCCCTTCCCACGGCTGCCTTCACCCGGGCTGGCTGGTCCCTGCTCTTCATCCTACCCTCAGACCCAGATCTCCCATGTCTAGAAGGTGTCTACACGCTTTTGAGGAGCTTGCCTTCCTCTTTCTCAGGGCCTCTTTGTGTTGTAAGGAGAAGGACACACTCCTACCCTCAATCATAAATCCATCCTCTGTGCCCACGTATAATAGAGTCCAGGTCTCCGCACCATTCTCCCATGACTGCTGTAATATGAAAAATGTCAGGAAATGGAAAGAGGAAATGTCGGCATGGAAAGATACTGGGCTGAACTGGGAATGTTGCATCCTGTCACTGTTTCTTGGGGAACAGTACAGGCTGAACTGGTCTTCTTGATGCCCTTCCAATCCCATTTGCTCTCACTTTGCCTTGGGGAAGCCTCATCCTTCAAGCAATGCAAGAATAGTGGGAAGAAAATCTGCCTGGACAAAGCACGGTTTGCAGAGTCATGATAACTCACGGCAAAGGAAAGTAACTGATTTGAACATGGATGTCCACTGCGTTTAGGACCATATGGCAAAAAATTTCTTTGGGATGGAGAGATACCATGACAGCAATAGAAGAGGATCTTTATCATCCTTGTCACTTCCAAACTCTTCAAGTTGATTACCTGCGTGCTTCTCCTTCCTTAGCCATCCTAGCATGCTAATACCTCAGTTACCAAGTGATCTCATGGTTTATGGTCAGCACACACCATTTATCAAGGAGAACTGACATTTATGGTGCATTTCCAGGACATGGAGTTTTGGGAGAACATCTGTCTTACCAAAATGATTGCCTGCTTTCCCACTTTACATCCCTGGAGCGAATGAGGTGTAACCCAAGAGGCTGAGCTATAAAAAAGGATCCTTCCAAGCAAGGAGAAAAATCACAGCTGCCTATCAGTGGTGCCCAAGCAGATGTGGTCTTCCCAGTGATTAGAAGATGGAGCTGATCTAGAGCGGTCAGCAGTGATCAGTAATGATTTGAGTTATATTCTTGGATCGTCAATAACACATATCACGCTCTACACTTGTGCAACAGGATTACTGTAGTCAGGAATGATTAATCCCAACCTAAAGCTGATGTCTAAAATATTCAGATGAATCACACCCTGAAACTGCCAGTTCTCCCCTCTGACCACAGAGGGTCCAGAGAAGGACTCGCTTAGCTGGAGACATTCACGTGTCTCCAGATCTCTCATGTGAGATGAGACAAACCCTACCCTGAACTTCTCAGCTGGGTGTCCAAGCTTGAGATTAACCGAACCCAAGGACTGTCCCCTCTGCCTAGACCAAGGCAGGGGCTGCAGGCTTAAACCCAAGCTAGAAAAGCAGGTCAGTGCTCTCCGAGTTGCCAGAGAGATGCAAGATTGCTCCTTGGTGCCTACTGGGCAGCTGAACATGATGCCTGACCCTCCTGTGACTTGAAGGTCCCCTTGTGTGTTGCTGATGGAACTCTGTATCTCTGTCCCACAGGTTGAAATATCAGGAGGACCATGAAAGAAAGTATAGGTCACTCTGACATTGTGTTTTGATTTATCTCAGCTCACACAAATATCTTTCTCTCATCTTCAAGGGATGATACAAAGAAGTGTGCTGTAAGACCCCACATTTCCCAGCGTGTGAGCCTAGCTACAATGCTGGCTTCTCTCTTTCTCTTTTCCCATCATTCTTTGAAAGCAGATGGTTTGTTTCGGTTTCATACCTTGCTGTCTACAACACTTGTTGCACAATTATCAAGGCTGCAAGGTTTGATTTCTGCCCTTTCTTTTTCCTTTTACATTTTATTTTGTCTTGCAAAACAAGAGTCCCAAAGGCCATGGAAGGGGTTCTCTTGTGAAAATGGACATCTCTTTCCTCCTTCCCATGCTTGTACCACAGATGCAAGGAGGATCTTCTGAGTACAGACCCTGTGGTCCTGAAATCGTTTAAAGAAAGTCTGTTTCAGTTATGTGACAGGTAATGTCACTTGGACAGAGCAACAGAAGGGATTTATTTTTCTTAATTGCTCTTGGGAAAGTCCAGGTCCTTCCCTTTTGTTTCCTCAGTTCTCCTGCACCTCTCAAAACCAATACTCTCGTAGGTTTCTCTCCTGGTTCTCAAAGCTTCAGGCACTGATCCTTTTCAAAGCCTTTCTAGGAATACCCTCCCTGGACGAGGGAGTTGGAGTTCAATCTTTTACTGAAGTACTCAGAATTGTCCTCAGACAAGACAGATGGTTGCAGTCCACTTGGCCAAGGATGCAAACAGAGTTGTTTTAATGCACTCTGACACATATTCCCTTGTTATCCTCCCATGGTGGAAAGTACTGATAAGAAGTGCAGGATAACCTATATCAAATTGTGAGATTAGAGCTCTAGAAAAAGAGTACTTTTTACTTTTATTTCTCATACCAGCAGCAGAAGAGCTGGGAGTTATAAAGCACAACGTGCCCTATGGGAGTGTGCTTGGGAGGAGGATGCCAACAACCTTTACTCAGCTCTCCAAACTGCACAGAAATGGGTTTCTCTCCATTTCAAAACTAGCTACCGTTGTTTGCCTGAAACCAGGTCAATACTATTAATGCTGAAGTATGAAATACTCCCAGTGGAGTGTCTAATTGAAAGCCGTTTAAGACAACGATCAAAAGAAAGGTCTACAAGTAAACACCTGCTCTTAAGCAGTAAGAATTAAATACCCATTATTAAGTAGTAATACTAGCAAAAAACATTCTGGTGACTTTGATCCATGAGTACTAATAATTAGTGTGCCACTGTCACACTTCAGCAGTCTTTAGATGCTCAAAGTTAGACAAAATTAGACAAAATACAGATTCATACATAGAAATAACAAATATTGTATATACTCGTCCAACCCCACACATACAAATATCTTTGTTTCTCTTTCAAATCAAGCCAAAACAAGCTTTTCCTATATTGCTTGTGACATAGTCATTAAAATACTGACCATAACATGAAATTCCCCCCAAGGTGCAGCTGTAGAGGGGAAATCTTGTTCTTCCTATTATTTGCCGCAAAAGTGACAAGAATCCAAATTTTTCTGAGCAGTGCAGAGGGAAGAAAATCAGATATCCCCAGTAAACCATGTTTTGTTTCTCCAGCAAGATGCACAGACAATCTGGGTGTCAGGCTGCTCTGACTCCAGCCATGGCCAAAGGAACAGCCACTCTCCTTTGCCAGGAGTGTGCCAGAGTTAGTATTTCAGGATAAAGCTTTTGGATCCAGTGACTGATGGAAAGGTCTTGATAAGAACATCCATGAGCTGCTCTGCATTTCTTCATGGTAGAGCAGTGTCCTTACTACCACCAGCTGCTGGGAACTGAGGCATGGAGTGATAAGGGCTGGTGGCATCTCATGTAACTTGAAGCATCTAAAATGCAGATGTGTCATCAGAACTTGACACTCAGGGTCTCTTTAGAAGAAGAGGAGAGAAATAAGAACTTTTAGGGAGCTGCTGTTCTGCTCTGCATTAGGACTTTGACACCAGAATGACATGAATCATGCTTTGGACTCTGCTAGCAGTATTGGTTATGCTTCCACTGACTCTACTAGAAGCCTGGGATGAATGCATAGAATCACAGAATAGTTTGGTTGGAAGGGACCTTAAAGCCCATCCCGTTCCAACTCCCCTGCCATGGACAGAGACACTTTCCACCAGACCAGGTTGCTCAAAGCCCCATCCAACCTGGCCTTGAACACTTCCAGGGATGGGGTATCCACAACCTTTCTGGGCAACCTGTGCCAGTGCCTCAGCCTGAATTCAGCCTGAAGAAGCTAATCTGTGTCCCCTGTAAGTCACTTTGGTCCCCACTTCACTGTCTGCCAGCAATGATCATGCAAGTACCATGCAGCATGCGAGGGTTTGAGGCTGGACCTTTAACAGTGCAGGCATCTCTCCTCTCTTGATCCCGCTCCCTGCCAAGGCTGGATGAAGCTCACCAAGCAGCCCTGAGCTCTCTTCCGTAATGCCCATGTTAGTGGGGTAAATCAACCTGACCAGTCTGGTGCTACTGGCAATGGCAGGTGGCACATGGCCCTCTGCACTGTACCCGTCCTACACAACTCATGGCATCCAGACTGGATCTAGAGACCAGATAATAACCTCATGGAGTAGTGTGGTCG
Source organism: Cariama cristata (assembly GCF_000690535.1). Lineage (NCBI taxonomy): Eukaryota > Metazoa > Chordata > Aves > Cariamiformes > Cariamidae > Cariama > Cariama cristata. Next base: position 124,494 of record NW_009602058.1, read on the forward strand.
GTCAAGTCTCATCCTGCTTGTTTCCACTAACGATGTTGCTCCGGAACTCACAGTGTGATCAGCTCTGCCACGTCATTTTGCAAGGGTGAAATTATTCCACTTTCAGTAACAACGGTGGTTGTCGCTCGCTACACAGTCTGGAGGAGGGATTTGGGTTCACCTGTCTCATCTGCTTCAACCATCAAGTCTCCTTGTATATGTACAGTAGCTACCATCATGGGTTGCCATCTGCAAGAGATCCTTTAAGGGCAATTGTCAGTACTACTGTTAGTAAATGATGGCAACATTCCACTCATCTTTCCAAGCCTCTCAAGCTTGTAGAGGAATGAAGAGAGGACAGAGCATCCCAAGCAATCAGATCCCTTTCCTAATGCCAAATGCTTTGAGATTGAAGGAGTGAGCTGATGCCACAGTTCATCTGAGGAGACTACGCTGAAAGGGACCATGTGGTCCCTCATTCCCTGCATTGCACCTAGCGACTGCATGGCCACGGGGTGAGTTAGGTCAGTAGTCTGCTCTGATGGAAAGATCTTATTTTTGGGGAAGGGATCGGTTATTTTCTTGGCAGAGCATAGGTTCCAACAATTCAGGTTGGAAGAGACCTCAGGACCTCAACTAGTCCAAACTACTGTTCGAAGCAGGGTAGGCAATGAGAGTGGATAAGCAGGCTTTACGCAGCCAGGTCTTCAAATTAATTACACTGCAAGCACATAATGCAGAAGCAGGGGTAGGAAGGGGGTGGGCAGGGAGACAACCCCTTCAGCGTCAGCTTGTGGTCATGTCCAGTTAGGTGTGCTGAACCCTTCAGATGATTGATCTGGAAGAGCTGGTGTTACTGCCTAGGAAAACCAGACTTTTCTGCTAATGGGGTCTAGTCAGGGAAATCCCTTCTTCCTGCCTCAGTTTCCCTCTGTAGGCTTGTGGTGATGATATTGGTCGGCCATAAGGGGCCTAGTGGAGTTCACAGGGCTGATAAATACAATATCACAAGTATGCTTGATTAATGCCATCTCCTGGAAGCAGCGTGCTGGGCTGCAGTCCGTGTTGTCTGAGTAGCATTGACAAGGCTGTCACACGGAGTTGAAAAAGAAGCAAAGTGAAGAGCCAACACTTGCTTGAGTCTCTGAGCCTCCCCGCTCCTCCTTCTCCTCCTCTCACTTGATTTTTTCCATATTTATCTCTAGTTGCCTAACCATTTTCTTCTAGCTTCTCTGCATTCGTGATCCACCGTGGGATCAGGAGGCATAAATTGTCAACCTCTCTCTTTTTTCTTAGGCCACAGCCAAAAGAAGTGAAGTCTTTTTATTATGAACAGAGGTTTTAATTGCTTTTGTCTGAGGTGAGCAAGTGTCAGCCTTAGATTTCAATGAGAGCATCATGCTGCCTAGACCTTCGTAAACCACACAAGACCTTAGTGGTTGTCTGAATCTCCTGGAGGGATTATCCGGCAAAGAAGAGTTTCTGTGTGCACGTGTGTGTGGGGGGACTTGCAAAAAATGTCTCAAAAGCTGGAGGCTGCAATACCCTCCTTTACAGCTGAGTCGGATCTGACCTGAATCTGAAATCAGAGAGTGAGAGTGGGAATTTGTTACCTAAAGATCAATCAGGTACTTAAAACCTTTTGTTGACTAAATAACGCTGAATGGTTTTGGCATAGGGAAAAGAACAGTGTTTTTACGGTAGGGTTGGTCATCCTGGCTTGAAGTGAGACACGTGGTCCAAGGCCAAAATAGCCCCTTGTCCCCAGTTCAACAGGTCCTAGTTGACTGGCCTCAGCCATGGGACTGATCAGGCTGGGTTTCAGCGGTGAGGGATGTAATGCTATGGGGGACAGAGAGTGCAATGGGTAACGGGTAGGGCTGGGGGTTGGATTCCCCTGGGCTCAACGCACTGATGGTCAGGGACATACTACCGTTACAGGTCCTTCGGAGGTGTCTGCATTGCAGTGAAAGGAGCTAAGCAGATACAATAGCCTGTTTTCTTGGGGAGTCTTTAACCCCATGGATAAATCCTAGGGGTAGAAAAACCCTTACACGCTCTGAGGGTGCCTATTAAAGCAATAGCTCAGGCACCAAAGCATTTTGCTATGATCTTGACCAAAACCCGATGGTTACAGTTACCCAAGATGTAGGATTTGCAGGCAGGTCATGAAGAAAATGTAGCATAAAGCCAATATCCCAGAAAACGTAGTGCCTACGTCCTCTACACCTGACCAGGGCTCTCACTGCTGGTCCCTACCTTCCCCTCCCGTGGTGGCCCAGCTGCATGACCTGAGACCCCAGCAAGGGAGGGCCCAGTGCTGCACGTGCATGGAACGAATACCCAAGAATTTGTCTTACCAGGACAATCAATTCCAGTTTCCAAAATAAATGTCCTTGTCCTTGTCACAGGCAATGCTGGGACTTTGGACCAGTCCCAAAGGGAGATGAGGTGGACAGTAGCCCACCATTTCCAGCAGTAACCCCGAACTGCTGTGCTTTTTGCTGAGCTATGATCAGAGTCCAAGGAAATACTTATGAAGCTTTGGGGAGAGATTGAAGGCTGCTATCACCCTCAAAACCCTGACCACCGTGCCAATCCTGACTGGCAGCAGTCCTGCTAACAACAGCCGCTGAATCCCCACGGCCGGCTAGGCAGTCAGATGCCAACCAGAGCATCCTCTTTGGCACGCGTGATCTAAGCCATGGAACTATTTTAGCAGTGAGGTCAGATCCTGTTTGAAAGACAACCCTGATAACACAAGGTCCTCTCTTTTTTTGAATACATTCATCAGACAAACTCACGGTCAGGCATTTCAAGGCCCAGCTGTTGCTGGCTGCTGGGCTTGGCTTTCAGGTGGCGGCCGGACAGTGGTGTATCAGCTGCCTCCATCCTTTATGGATTCCCAGAGGTGGGAAACCACTGTTGAGATGCCACTTCAGCATCTCCCTAGCTGTACATACAAGATCAGATTGCCTTTCTTGGTGCAACCACAAGCGTGTAAAGCAGCTGGGAAGCAACTTCTGTCAGCAAAAGAACTGAAACTCTGGATGTGGGGTGAATTATGGTATGTGTTATAGGTTTGCAAGCCCTGAGGTTGTCAGTCAATCCCAGCTGGAAAAGACTTTTCCAGCTCTGCTGTACAGGATCCTGAACCCCAGGCTTTGGGCTTGCCATTGTTTTTTACCCTCCGAGATTTCAATTCGCTGATGAAGTTGAATGATTGTTCCAGAGACCTATGAGGATTTCTCAAGAGGCAACTTTGTGTAGGCTGCTGCTCAACTAAAAGGAAGGGAAAGGCCCAGCTGGAGTTATTTTTGTGTAGCATCATCCTTGGAATGCCTCAACCAGAGCATCACCCTTGGACCACTGAAAAACTCAAGGCAGAACCGAGGAGCTCCTGGAAAGGAGGGAGGCTGATCTGGACAAACGAGTTAGAGAGATGGAGAGAGAAATGCCAGGCTGTAAAACGAAGTACATCGTGCTCTAGGATCCACTGACTTCATGGACTAGATCTCCATATAAAGGTACTACGCTGAGGACATCCCCATGTCATCATCTGAATCCCCTTATACCCCACCTGCCCTTGCAGTCACGGCACCTTCCTCATACTTCTCAAGCCTAGAATGGCCCAACATTGCCAGCCAAAAGGGAGATAAGATGTGGAGGTGACTCCAAGCTCAGGCACTTGAAGGAGTAGGACCAGGACCTGGGAGCAGACGTGGTGTCAGGCAGCCCCCAACAGATGTGTGATCCTGCAGGAGCAACTTCAGCTCCTCGGTTCGGCTAACGAGTCACAACCCAGCACCCTCAGGGCAGAGCATTCACCAGGAGGCAGAACAGCCTCAGCTGGGAGTTCGGAGCGATCGTGTCTTACCAATTTGGCATTGAACTCTGAAGACCTTCGGGTACCTACATACCTTTGCAAATCTAAGCTTCCCAGATATCTCTGGAAGTTTGAAAAGTGAGTGCAGGTGACAGCCTTTCTGCCTCAGTTTCCCCCAGGCACTGCAAACCTTCTCATCTTTGCTTGCCTTATCTGTTTTGACCACCTCTAACTTTTTTGTGTGTATATGTTTCACCGGGAGAGGGAGTGGTGGGAGGAGAGGAAAAGACAGATTTCAGAGCAGACAGCTACAAAGAGCAGTAACAAGCTCCAGAAGCATTAACCTGTCTTCCATTGGTGTCAGGTGGAGCTCTGCTTGCAACGAGAATGAGAAAACAGCTCCTGTAGCCCAAATTGATGCTCCACAGCCTTCACGTTGGCAAATCATCAGCCTATTTGCTTGAAGGTTTTACTGAATTTCCAATGCAGCTGCTCCAGGTCATGCTGTGATTGATTTCTTTTTTGCCTTTTTTTCCATTTTCTTTTTTTTTTTTTTTTTCCTTCCAAAACATCAACCCTTCATCTTACATCAGTGATCAAGCACAAGATCACCCCGTGGCCACACGCAGCCCGTGAATTTTGTGAGGGAGGCAAAGTCTTGGCAAGCCTTCCCTACTGCAGCTTGGAGACCTGGGACAACACAAAGCCTTTAGGTCAGGAAAACCTGCTCCTTTCCAGAGCCCTGTGTGTGTTTTGATCTCTCCGTGCCAGACATCCAGATGCATCCAGCCTCCAGTCCCAGCAATTCCCCAACCAGAGACACACACAGATGTAACAGAGACACAACACTGAGCTGGCTTGGTGCAGCTGTCCATTCTTCTCTTCTGTCTGGGGAAGAAGTCATCTGGAAGCTAAATTCACTCTTCCCATGCTTGGTGTCCATAAAGGGGCTTGACGGATGCTCCTGAGATGTTTCTGCTGCAAATGGTCAGTCCCACATCCCTCAGCCCGCTGCCCCAGTACTAGGGTTTGGGATTCACTCATGCCAGGTCACGTCTGCTGGTGGGATGCTACCGCATACGGACCGCAGGGAGACGAGGAATTTGTGCCCTGTGCCTCCTGTGCCAAGGCTGCAGGCCAGGCAGGTACGGGCTGAGTGCCATCTTCCCCTCTGCACTGTGTGTGCCAGCAGCCACAGCTGAAAGCAGAGAAACCTCGGTGGCTCATATATCTCACAGCAAAGTGGCAATATTTGTTCTCTCTGGGATGCACCTCCACAGAGCCTCCTGTGTGAGACACGTTGAGCAGCGTGTCCGGTTGTTGAGGTCAGGTACTAGCGACCGATGGCAACACAGAGTTAAGGCACAGCAAGGACAGATGCCAGCATGGGTTTGGTCAGGGAAATAGTCCCTCAGTGGGGGTAGCTGTCATGGTGGAGGTCAGGCAGCTGTGACTATGCTGTGCCCATAAATGTAGGTCAAGGGGCTTCATATCACCTAAGTTTAGAGGTCAGTGCAGGGAAATAAGCATTTCCAGAGTGCGAGAGATCACCTCCTGAACTAGATATCACCCAAATAAGGCCTGTTTGTCTGCACTGGCTGTTGGCTGTCCAACTGTGTCTGAGCATCTCCGCAACCACAGGAAGGATATCGGTTACGGACGTTGCCCAGGGCAGAAGGCGTTCTTCCAGCCAAACGGCAGAGAATCACGCTTAGGAAAGATCCTGTGGGTCTGCGTGGGTGAATCAAACTGTCCGGCACTGTTCTCTGCCCCTGAGGTGCATGGGGCAATCCACAGCCTTGCTGTTGAAGTCTTGCAACCTCTAAAAGAGGATAGCTGCATCTGAACTGGCGCGTGGGAAGGATGCCTGATGCACAACAACTCTGAGCTAGGGAGAGGGCTCTTTCACCCAGGTGAAAAGCATCCAAGGAATCACGGTTGGCATTTAATGTCTGAGATATAGTCATGAACCCAGAGCCGGGAACCTTTCCAGTTTACATATAACTTATAGTGGTAGTCACTGGGTCTCAGTCATTGCTTTTTCAGGACTGAAATCAGAAGTGGAGGGTCCAAAAGCAAGGAGTTGTGAAAAAGACAATTTGGGTTGGGTTGGTTTGGTCTCTGTTGAAAGTATCTTTGGTATGTGGAGACTTACTCTTCACTTTGAGTTCTTACGGCAAGATACAGATTCAGAGCCACAGTGGAACCGAGATCTACGGGTACCTAGATGAGTGCTGAGAGTTTAAATGCTGTTGTGGATCCAGGTCCAGTATCTAAATGGCTTTTGGGAGAGCCAGTACAAGCTACAGACTCCTGGCAGGAGAGGACATGAGAATTACTGTGGCTTGTGCACCGTGTTTGGGGTGGCCAGCCCTCCGAGACAGGCTGCACACAATCCCATTGCTTTGATGTTAGTCTGAACTTCTCCTCGGCTGCACGTAGGCAAGCGCAAACAAACCATCAGAGCAGGAAAGGGAGGTCGATGAGGGAGTGGGGTTGCAAGAACTGGGGAGGACCCGAATTTCTGGCCTGCCAGAAACCCTCCCAACCCCAGGAGTGAAACCCAGAGCCCTACCCTGGTGCAGTGGAGCTTTGCGGTGGGTGGCGTGAAAGAGCGTGGCCTGGTGGGATCTCCAGGGCGGTTGCAACACAGTGCACGTATTCTCTGCAGCCCTGGAGCGTGCGGCACTGTTAATAGCTCTGGAGGAGCTGGCATGCCAGCATTCCTCGGCCGGTGCCAGGAAAGCTGCGCCGAGTACACAAGGAGTTGGCTCCCCTCCGTGACCGTATTAGAGGCACTCTCAGGTCTTCCCAGCTTTTGCTGCAGTAATACATCATCTGCTTCATTGTCCACAGGAGGCTTTGTGGACAGCGCGGGACATAGAGGAGGCTCTTGGGGGAGTCAACCCCTGTGCCATCACAGTGCACTGGCCCCCTTTTCCTTCATCGCTACTACTGAGAGCATCAGAGCAGATGTGCACAAGGTGGATTAGGCCCACTGATTGAGGACCATCCTGTGCTAGACCACCAGAAATGTGGTTTCCAATTTTTGCTATGCTGGGTGAGCTTTTCCTCTTTTCCCCACTTGTACAGCAGCGATGAAATCCCTTCTCTGACACTGCCTTCTTTTATGGCCTTAGGCAAATCATTTAGTGCCTGTGCACTTGAAACACTTTATCTCAGTGGATGCCTGAAGGCTTTATGACAATTAACAGGTCTACATCTCATCTTCTGCCTAAGATGGGCCACAAAGACTATCTGCTGTAATGGAAAGGGAGATCTCATACTGAAATTACTGTCTGTGCCAGAGTTTTATCCAGACGACTAACAGACTGCCTGTCACAATACATGGCAATATCTCCTGTTAGCATCCTTGGGAGCAAAAGTGCCAAGTGAAAAAGACACAGCCAACAAAGTCATCTCAGCCTGTCTCTGAAGAGTCTGGGACCTGAAAATAAGAGAGCTGGAAACAGTTCTGTGACAGCAAGAGTATAGATTTCCTTAGGACTCAAGGAGGTCCAAGGAGCATGGATCCATTCTGGGTCCTAGTCCTGGGACAGTGGGAGAAAGGCACTGCAGGAACAGAGGAAACATTCCCGCCCACATTCAGGTTTCGGCAGATGTGAGTTCACTTTTTTTCCCTGAAGAAAATTTCCCTCCCATTTGTCTGGGATCAGAGATGCTTGCCCAGGACTTCTTGAATAGTCAGCCAACCTGTTAGACTAGGCTGATGCCTTTTGCATGCGGATAACCACCGGCTGGAGAAGACAGCGATGGACTGATCCTGCCTGCTGTGAGTCAGTGCGATAAACACGGGCAGCAAAATACAGCCGCTGAGGCAGACAGAGCCCTACGGGTCCCGTAGCTGTTGTGCCAGAGGATGCTGACACCGGCAAGCTGCCATTCCTGGAGAGCAGCCGCAGAGCACTCTCATGGTACTAAACTTTCTAGGAAAACCAGGTTTGTCTTGACTATGATGTCTGTGTCCATTATATTAACTGAGATGACTGTGACAGTAAAAACTCTGCAAATCAAGGTAGTTTCTAATAGTAATGAAAAAATCAACCCAACCCAAACCCCTGTTTTTATATTGAAGGTGTGTTTTCTCTGTAGGAGATTAGAAGCAGTGTCAGCAAAAACTTTTCACATTGACAGCAGTCCTTCGACCAGAAGTCAGACCAGGAATCTAACAAGCCTCTGCAGCAGCATCCAGGACAGCAGCTGCACTCAGGGTGTTTGTCTGGGCTCAGGTTAGTGAATATGGCCCTGCTTAATCCCAAACGTATCCAATAGACGGGAACCAAAGAAGGGCACTCAACAAAACCTGTGCTCTGAAGGTTACAGCATCTTATCCTATCTAAAGAATCACTCCATAACAATCGATTATAAGAAAAGAAGGAAAAAAAAAATGTTCTTATTGAGTAATTTCTTGTGAGCTCATGTTCAGACCCGAAATAAAGTGGGTGGGATGGAAATCCTTACGTATCCAATAGACGGGAACCAAAGAAGGGCACTCAACAAAACCTGTGCTCTGAAGGTTACAGCATCTTATCCTATCTAAAGAATCACTCCATAACAATCGATTATAAGAAAAGAAGGAAAAAAAAAATGTTCTTATTGAGTAATTTCTTGTGAGCTCATGTTCAGACCCGAAATAAAGTGGGTGGGATGGAAATCCTTATGGTGCCTCCTATGGCTCTTTTTACATCATGGAGTGAAGACCAAGCTCCTAAGTGGTAAGTTGTCATACGACCCCAGGCATTGTCTGGCTGTCAACCCTACTGCAGCTCGAGTTCAAAATGTCCATACTACGCCTGTGTGGAGCCAACGTGGGACATCTCCCAGCAGAGCAGCCTATAGCATCATGGGTCCAACCTGCGCCCCAGATGCTGCAGAAAAGACCTTCTGGCTTGTGCCAAGATCTCTTTGCTTGCAAAGGGCTTGGGTTAAATAAAAGGCATCCCTCCATTTCTGTGCACACTAGTAAAACTTTGGGTGACCAATGGATGCAGGCTTAACTTTCCTTGCAAGTGTGGCTCAAGGTCCTGCTTCCTACAGATATTATTTTCCTTCCAAGGAGGCTGTTTCTTCCCCTGCCTCTAGACTCTCCCTCACCTGGGTGAGACCCACGGCATTTACTCACTCTGGGCTAGTGTGGACAAGGATGTAGTGACTCAGTCTGTACCCTCTTGGGAGTCTTGGAAACAGGCTGGCAGAAAATAGAGATAAAATAGATCAGAGAGGAAAAACCATGTTATTACTATTACGGACCTGACTTATCTTGCCCTCCTGGGTTTTCCCACTCTATTCCCCAGCCCCATTGCATCTCCAATATATCAGTCCTCCCCTGAGACATGTCCCTGCTCTCACCACCTGCCAGTGGATTCAAGCACTGAGACATCGGGCGTATTTTCATTGAACAGCATCCTAAATCGGGGGCTTGGTAATGCCTGGGCTGGTGTACCCTTCTTTATTGGACTAAAATGAGACTCTGTGTATTTGGCAGTAATGATTTGTGACAGTCAGACAGTTGCCTGGCTTGATGCCCTCTGGGAAAGAAGGCGAGCCTCTCCTCTCCCTGTTCGAGGGCCAAAAAGCTCTTTTTTTTTTTTTTTTTTTGCGATTTGCCAGATGGCTCACAGAAGTCTGCCCAGCTGGGCTGGATCAGGAGAGCAGTTTGGGTGTGATGGACCCTTTGCTAACCTAGGCACCTTTCAGCCTGCCACTGCAGCATGGCCAACAAGGACTGCCAAGAGTGTAGAAATCAATGAAGAGCAGATAAGACTGGAAGCCACCTGCAGATACTTTGGGAAAGCTGAGAGACAACCTGAGGATGACGTTCTGGGATAACCATTTTCAAGAGGTGGTTTCCAACCCCTTATCATTACAAACTTGCGGGCTGAGGTTACAGATTCCCTCCAGCCCTAATTCCCTCCACTCTCCTCCACCTCACTTTTTGTAGTTGTAATCCTGGAAATACTTGCTGTCTCTTCAGATGCCCAGTCCCCTGGATCTGACTGAAGCTCTTGATTTCCATACCTCTCTTACAACAACAAATTCCTTAGTCTGGTCAACCTCTGAACGTTTCTTGATGTCTTATTTTGTCTCCCTGTTGAATTTGCTCAGAAAATCCCCTTGATCTTTTGCTTTGAGACACAAGACACATGTCTCTGGGCACCTTTTCCTCATAGGTGTGTCTGTTCTCAGCCCTGGCAGCAGATCCTGTGATGCCTTTGCTCCATGAGTCAATGCTCATTTGCCCCATCTATGACCCAAGTGACGGATTTCAGTGGACAGTGCTGTTCCAGACTAACCACAAACAGAGGCAAGATCAGGCTTAGGCAGATTTCCATGAAAAGCACAAGAAGTGGGGTAAGGTAAATTATCAGAAGAAATAATACACCCTACTGTTTAAGCCCCAACGGGGCAAGCACGATGGATCTCCAGAACCCAAATTTTGATATCAAGTGAGCAATGATGTAAATTACACAGTAGACATAAGATGGAGCAATGCCAGTAGGCAAAGATAAGGGGTTGGGATAAGGTTTCCAAAAAGGGTGTAAGGGACTTGGGAAATAAGCCAGTAAGAGAAATCTGGATCTGAGCAAAGCTCTCTTCCTCCTCACGCCAGAAGTACCTTTTGCATGAAGTGGTATGAAGAAATCAAAGCTGCTCTAAGAAGACTACGCAACAGCACCTGGTGGGATACAGCACAAAAACTATTCCCAGTTATAGGTCTTTCTAGGACATTACAGGGATCCAAACCACTTAACTTTGAACACCTACAGCTCAGATATCTGCGTTGAAGCTCTGCACTCCCTTTGAAGCCAATGAGGATAAACAGAGGCTTTATAGCCATGATTGATCAACTCTATTTTAAATATCTACTTATAGGTGAACTTAAATAGTGCCTCATGTACTTTGACAGCATGAACAAGATCTCCAGTGTCTATAAGGATACAGAAAGATTCCTACGCTGTGGGTGTCTACACGAATCCTTTGCGGAGTGTTTCTCATATTCTTTGCATCCTTGGTCTCTTTTCTATACAAAAATGTCAATAGCAATATTAACTTTGGCACGTTCTTTCGCATTCAGCAGCAATTCTGAGCACTTACAAGAGGGCAACTTTAGAAATAGATTCCCAAGAGAAAATCCAACCAAAAGGATGCCAAAGCATGATGTCATTCCTATGAGCTGCAAGGCCGGTTCATAGGGAATCACTGGTTTGGATCTAGGTAAAATGCTTTAACACACACAGGACTTGTTGCCAGGACTCTGGGGTCTTCCTTTCTTTTCCCTTGCTGGTGGGACTGTGGTTTTTGGCCATAAGGAAAAAGACACAGAGATAGTTGAAGAGCAATTAGTTCTGCAACAAAAGAAATTGGCACTGTTAGGAATGTTGCTGTTTCTTTGTACTCTTGTAGGTTTTCATCACAAAAAAAAAATATGCACGTATAAATATTAGGCAAATCTGTTTGCCGTGAGTAGCTGATCTTTTTCCTAGGCTTAAATTTTTGCTCTTTGTGAAGGGAGAAGACAGATTTTATGCTTTTTCAGAAAAAAAGGAAAAAAATAGGATTTTTTTCCCTATGAAAAAAGCCTTTCAATGAATACTCCCATTTCATCAAGAAGTCATCTTCCACTGGGAAAACAAAACGCTGAGGGAAACATTCTGACCAGCTGTTACAATGCATCTCGCCACTTCAGCGGGGTGCTTGCAATTTTAATTAGTGACTAAGATAGTAACATGCTGCACAGTTCTCTGATGTGAAATGCTGGTAAATGATTATTCCAACCACCTGTTGGAACCTAGTTTATTCTGTTGCTTCTGTGTCTCACGAGGGTTTAACGGTCTTTTGAGCTCTGCAAATCCTTTTAATCACAGTGACCAAGGATGCTCTTTTGATCAACAGCACAGCAGTGCTGAGTGTGAAGAAGAAATTAATTAGTGAAGAAGCAGATTGCTTTCCTCTCTCCTCTTCCACCTGGCAGATCTTCCAAAATGGAGGCTGAGCGGTGTTTCCATGACACGGTGTGGTAAGGAGAAGGACCACCACTGCTGTAACTTCCCTGCTGGACTTGGCCATTCCCAAGCATCAAGGCCACCATGATCGACAGTTGGCCAACTGGTTGCATCTCACAGCCCAGAGCAGAAAGGTGGCTGAACTGAGTTTGGTATGATTCAAGGCATACAGGCTTTAGATACTTAAGAAGGGGAAATGACTTATTACCAAGGTAAGAAACACCTCGGGAAAGGGGGCTGAACCACATCAGAGGGAAAAAAATTCAAATTAATAGAGAAATCAGCGTGAGAAGCAATACATAATTGTCCCAGGGTGAGACTCTAAATGCAAACAAATTCAGCTAAAAGATCCACTCCCCATCTCAGCCTGGCTGCATCACGTATCCCAAGACATTGGGAGTTTCAAGAAGTGCTTGTTCAAATACAGAAAAGAATCACAGCATTCTTCTTGGCCTTAAAGAAATGACTACTGTATTTTTTTTCCACAGTGGTAGGTCAATGGTCCAAGTGGACAAAGTGATGGGTGGTCCAACCCTGCCCCTGAAATCAAGATTAAGCCTTAAATTACTTTGTGTCAGTCTAGGTGCATACGAATACTCAGTTTTTCCTGAAAGTAGCATGGGAAAGCATCTCTAGCCCTCCCTTCGTTACCACCAGAGCTGTTTAAACATATATTTCATCCACATCTGTCTGTTGGTGCTTAACAGAAATGTGCACAGTGAAATCCTGGATTTTATCAGAAATCAAACAAACAGTTCGAAAGGGGTTTAGTTTCCAGCTTCATCCACAATAAAATAAAAATACTGAACAAAAATTCTCAACAAAAAATAAATCAATCTCTTCTGGTCTAAAATGTTAATGGGGGAGATGGAGTGTGTAATTTCCCGAGCAGAAAATTATAGAAATGCTCCAGCTTCAGCTCACTGTCAAGTCAGCTCACTTTGAGCTGGAGTCCCCTCCTCTTGCTCATTGCTCTCGTTTCACAAGATAGCGATATCAGTTGTGGGGACTCACCATACCCAGGGTCACCTGGAGCTCCTCAACCACCTCTCTCACAAAAAGGAGGGGTGCATTAAGAGGGTTTTTAGTGATGCACCTGAAGGACCAGCTAGAGCCACAGCGATACCCAGGCTGTGGGATCACAGTGCTGACCGCATCCTGGCTCCCATCCCTAGCTCAATGTGCACCCCAAGAGCTGGTTGGTCCTGCTGCCCCTGGGTGTACACGGTGCCGAATATCTGTGTATGTTGGTGCATGTGTGTGTGTACGTCTGTGTACACATGAGCCAGTGTTTATCTGTGTATGAGCAGGTGGGATGTGAACCCCTTCTGGATTCAGTTCCTTCACAGGCTTCCCAAAACCTCCCTCTGAATTCAGAGGAAGAGTGACATTCACACAGATTGTCCGACCAAAGCCTCTACCCCCTGGACAGCTGCAGTAAGAAAAGACCTACAATCTCTTATGATGCATAAAAAAAGAGGATGAGGTTGGACTAGGTGACCTTTAAAGGTCCCTTTCAACACAAACTGTTCTATGATTCTACAATAGGATAGACATTGATGCTGAAATCAGAGCAAACTGGATACAGAAAGGGCTTCGGATTTTTGTGTCTGGCCACTGGCTATCCAGGCATTTAGCCTATTACAGAGCAGACACACTTAATTTTAGGCGTCTATTTTAGCCTATTTCAGGCTTCTTCCTCTCCATGACTCTTGACTGGAAGGCTGTTCAGGAACTTTGTATGCTTCTTAGGAGCCCCCCTTCTAATTTCCAGCCTAAAGGTATTCCCGTTTGTTATAGAACAGCCTCTTTGCACCAAGCTAGCTTAAGCATCTGTGATTTAAAACCAACTTAGCACACTGAATGCCATGCTTTTGGGAAACTCCAGCCAGGGATCCTGCATTGGGGCTCATTGCATGTTAATGGCTTTTTCAAGTCTTAATGAGGTGCTGAGACAAAGGCAGAGCTCTTCTGAAAGCTGGGTTTTAAAGGTCCCTTGAAAAATCAGAATAAATTTCTCTGGATAATCTGACCTAATGCTTTTAAAAGTAATTTATCTAAATGTGCCTTTGGGAGTGCAAAACACACAGACCATAGGGGAATGTGTATATCTGTGTGTGTGCGTGCATGTATTATTTTCCTGTATTCGCTTTCACACTTGTCTTCACAGTTGTTACTGATCTTTGGAAAAAAAAAAAAAAAATCAGACAAGTATAAATTGCCAGCAGCCTTTTAAAATAACATTTAGAAAGGATTCAGCTGACTAAATGCAGATGTCTCCACTGGAACTAGTCACCTTGGGCTCTCTTCAGCGCCAGCAGAGATCTGCTTAAAATAGATGGTATTTGCGTTCGTTAGTGAATGAGTTATTGCAGGGGAACCCCTCTGGCCCTGGAGCAGGCACTGGAGCGATGGTCTGTCCGGACCCCAGCACACCTTTGGCTCGGGCTTTCTCAGACTGTTCCTGGGCGTGTGTCGGCAGTAGGATAAGCACCATCCTTGATATGCTGCTGGGATGGGGCCACCCTATGCTGGGGGTGAGAAGAGTTTAATACTAAGGAAAAGTCCCGACTGCTGTCCGGGTACTGGCAGTCTTTAGTTTATTAGAGCCGTCGTTGCGTTGACTGAAGTGCCAGGCATGATTTATCTCCTCCTAAAGTAGACACGTAAACAGGGCACATGAATCATGCCTTAAAAGTGCCTGTTTTTCCTCAGTGGCTATAAAGGGAGCCTGGGATATGAGCTCAGAGGGAGTGGTTCCCACCCCTGTCACCGAAAGCGAGGTGGGTGAATTGCTCTCCTTCCTCCTGCACCTCTGCATCCTCTCCATCTGTCTGTCTCAGAATAGCTGTTTAAAATACCAATCCCTTTCTCTTTTTTTTTTTTTTTTTTGTTAACCACTGCTCTCAGAGTTTATAAAATCAACAGACATGGCTTACGCAGGGACAGATGTTCCAGATAAGCCATAGCCTCCTTAACAAGTGTTTCAACAAAGTTTTCCTTCCAGTACTCTGTCTGCCGGAGCCAGAGCTCTGTGGTGGAGAACAGCAGATCACCTGGCTGGATCTGAGATTATTATTTTTTTTTTTTTCTGCTGCTGCTTGCCCTGTGCAAAATCTACTTCGCTAATCGTCAGGCTGTCCTGCAAATGATGGTGACCCCTGCACTTGACACCCCAACGCCTGCCCCAGGACAAATGACTTGCTGATCTCTCCAAGCATCTCTGCTACACTTGATCTTTTCAGCATGTGCAAAGGCAGATTATCATTATTTATAAGAAGATGAAAAAAAAAAACTAAAAATATCTCACTGTATTTAACCAACCCGGTTCTCTACAGTTGAAAGCTTTTCCAGAAATTAACTTTGAATTAGAAACAAGTCAGCCACCAGTGTGCATCAACAAGCCTGTAAAACAGCTAAAGGGTTTTTGTCTGTTTGAAAAGAGATTCTTTGTGGGGTGAGGTTGGTGGAGGAATTACAACAAGCAGTGCCTGCTCACATCCTGATTTGGAGGCTAAACTTTTGTGTCAACAAGAAGCAGAGGGGAAAGAATTTCATTGGAATCGGGAGGAAGTTGGAGAGCTGCGAGACAGAGGGGGAAGGTGAGACTGAAGCAGGACTCTGGGGTCATGATTATGTGCAAATGGAAAACAAAACTGTGAAAGGAAACCTGGAGTCAGGCAGGTTCAGTCTGTGTTTATACCCTGCAGGTGAACTGGCATTATTGGTGGGAAGACAGGGAAGGGAAACTTAGCTATTCAAGACAAAAGGAGTAAGTTTTTCTGACTCTGGAAATCCTCCATCTCTGCCATCGGGGAATATTCTTGATCGTGACTTTTGGACATTTCTCTAAAGATGCTGCCAGGAGCTCTGGGTTCAGCATCGCACTGAAAAAAGCCATTGCTCTTTTTTTGGAAACAGGATGCACGTAACTTGTCGTCACTAGCCTAATACCTTATTCTCTCCGTTTTTGGCTTTACTGACCAGATGCCCTGCGTTCGACTGCTTTCCCAGTAATCACCAGGTGACCCACCCAACCTGTGCTTGGAGTGATCTTGTTTGCTAGGAACCCTACTCTGCAGTGGTCATACGCAATCTTCTATGATCCCAACACTCAATTTCTCTCCGTGTTGTTTGGCACTTTAGGCCTGACTGCATCAGCACTGACACCAAAGCTGTGGCCTCATGGTCCTGTTTACCGTTCACGGTCATTGGGTTCATCACACCTATCTCCAGAGACATAAGAGACACCATGAAGGTCAGCTTGTCTCCCCAGGCTGATACCATCACTGGGGGAAGAGTCCTTCCAGCCAGCTACCACTCCACTCAAGATCTGAAGGTGCCCCTCAATCCATCGATCATACACAGCGCAAGTTGACCCCTGGTATAGTCATCTCAGGCACACCTGAAGCTGGACTGCCTGTCACACATCAGGGAAAAAAGGATATTTATACATCAGGTTTCCAGGGCTGATCTAGAGCTACCCAAACCCAGGCAAGTCTAGGGCTCATGTAAAAACACAACATTATCCATCCATTCTCATCTTCTCTTTGCTGCTTCTCATCCTGAAGCTGGGAAAACCAATGCTGCATTTCTTTTGAGTCCTTCATGCTATTTTTCAGTGCAGCCGAATGACGCAAATTCTCCCATCATCGGCAGCCGTGATGAACCGACTGAGACACAGCAAATGGACCCAGAATTTCAGCCGATGTAAATCGAGCCACCCCACTGACGTCAGCTGGACTATGCTGGGGTAGGATCTCTTTCTGAGAGAGTGGTTCAGAATACCAGTGCTCTCACAATCACAATACGTTATTTGTATCCACTCACATCTAGACAGATATGGCTATCAGCATGTGCAAATATCAAATTACTGTTTCCCCAGTTAGAAATGCTCAGAGGAGCACTGGCCATTTTGGTGCACACCCAGTCCGGTGACTTTTTGTTGATGCCTATACATGTGTCTGCGCCTTAAATTTAGCACAGGGCACAGACCACTGTCCATCTGAAAAAGCAGAATGGATGCCTCCGGAAAAAGAGACATCCCATCTTGACTGCGAGAAACAGGCTTTATGCTGGAATCATGGAGTGAAATTCTGTCTCGAGTTATACAGTAAAGCCTTCTGGCTTTTGTATCTAGAAATAGGTCCTGCTAACGGATCATTGAACGAATAGTGGGTGTAATGAATGCTAGTTCTCTACAGCCTGGCATTTTGGGGGTTCTGGATGCCCTGTTGGTTATTAAAGCTGAATGCAAGTTTCAGTTTTAAGTTTGCAAGGTCACTGACTGGTTCAATTCCTTTCCTCTAACCGATGGCTGACTTTTATACAGCTTGCAGGCACTGGCTGGCTTTAAAACCTCACCTAAAAGTCAGATTTTTTTAAAGTTTTCCAAAACGTTCCAAACTCCTTGAAAGTTATAGAGGCAAAGGAAAATACATGTATGCGCACAGACATATAGACACATAACCAAATAAATCTTATTTCTTTAGAGGACCAAATAAATAAAAAAAACCCAAAACCCAAGCACTTTTGGACAGCTTAGACAGCCCTCATGATTCAGACTTTTATTCAGGAGTCAGAGATTAGAAAATAAACCTGGAAGGAAGAGAAGGAGGGATATTACACCACATTTATTTACAATGGTGTTTCTTCCATACCTTCTGAAACTTCTGTTTTTTGACCACTTTGGAGACAGGAACTGGGGTAAAAAGACCCCAGCTGGGTTCAGCTGAGCAAGCCCTCAGTTCTCCTTGTGAGAACGGCACAGCAAGAGCAACGACGTCCCACGATTACCGCCACAAGACACTCAGCCCGGCAGTCACGGTCTCCTAACTCCCAAAGCAGCTGTCCCCAGTAGGTAATGAGTCCTAATTGGCAGGTAACGAGAAGGGAAACAGGCCTCGGAAGGAGAGAAGGGGAAATGTGGCCTCTGCCATCTGGAAAGCTGGTCACTCAAAAACAAAGACCTGCAACAGGAAACCACTTCTATCAACACGGTCGACAGCCTGAGACAGAAGCCAAATGTCTTTAGTCATAAGCAGGGCCAAACTTAGTAAAGCAGATGGAGGAGGGATGATTTCAAAACGGAACAGCTTTCACTCCTCATGCAGGAGAGGATGCATCTCAGGTTTCCAGAGACACAGGAGGTGCCTGGTGAACGTTTGCTCAGGATCTCGTTATGTTTGCACAGTACCTGAGCGGAAGATGGACATGTTTCCTGTCCCACTTATCTTCCCCCACTCCTTCACCCACCCTCTGCTGCTAGTTTATCCTTTTCAGTCGGAACTGAGAAGGAAAATTGATAGCAACACCATTCACTTTAGGCATTGGTCCAAGAGCACTTTGCTTCCCCGCACTAAATGTGATGGTGATTCAATCCACGCTGAAAGATTTGGGCTTCTCTTGAAAACCCAGAAAAGGATTATGGCGAGGAGTTCATCACTCCCGGTGGTCTCAGCCCATCTAGTTAGCATGCACCATGCTAATGAGCAGGTCCCTGTGCTGCAAGAAACACTTTCAACTGAGGCACTTTGTAAGACTTTCCGAACAACTTAAAATGGCAGAAGACTGATGCTATGTGGATGCTGTGGATGTGTGGGGGAAATCTGGGACCATGCTGTGCAGCACGTAGCTCAGGAGGCGAGAAAGAGACATCCAACGCCTTGAGGAACCAGGAAGGATTTACTGTTGGGGAACATAATTCTCCTGAGTAAATAGGGTCTTTTGGCTTCCACATAACTTTAATGACAAGCCATCGAGATGTAGGGTTTATGTTTCCTTCTAAAAACATAATTGCCACAACTCAGATGCCTCTCATCTAACTTTACCTACCACGACACCTAAATAAGGAGCAGCTTTTTGTGATACTCCCCATCCACCACAAAAGGTAAGGAATGGGCTCTGGAGGATGATTCAGCCCATCCTAAATCACGACTCCTGTTGGAAGAGCCTACAGTGACTATCGGGAAAAGCTCAGCTGACTAGATCTTGACTTAGGCTTCTTGGTACCTCTCCACATTGTGGGGGAGAACATCTTCATATCTACAAATAGCCTTCAAGCTGTTGGCTTAGATGGAAAAGTCTTTGTTAGTAAAACATCACTGGCATCCTTTGGTGTATCCCAGTGTCTCCCAGTTTAGAAGGTTAGCCAGCTGGAGGACAAAATGATGCAGTCCCTTGTCAAGAAAGATAGCAATTCAATAGCCAATGGTGACGTCTGGTCATAAATGGCCCTCAAGAAAAGATATTCTTGAGCATGTCTCCCACTAATGGGTGTCCTTGCTAATAAAAAACTTGTTCAGTCTTTTCACAGTGAAGAAAGTGTCCTGAGGATTGCAATGCCTGAGCGTGGGTTTATATGTATGCAATAATATATGCTGGAAAAACCCAGAGCCCATGCAATTTTCATTCCAGGAATTCTCAGCTGAAAAGAAACCAATGATCCCTCACCCTCCTCTCTGCCTCCAGAATGGACAGCGGTTATCTACGGACCGTTATTTATGTGTTCCTGACTAGTGCTGTGGCTGTTCCCAGCAGTGGGGCATCTGAGATAGTACTATTCAAATCCTGATGGTTTTTCTCCCCAAGGGCAGGTGTGAACTTTCCTCTTTATCTTGGGGCTTTCTGGTGGTATGTGGGTTCAAAGTCAATAGCTTTTAGAAAAACACAGACAAAAGCATCCTCAGCCAGACCTTCTGGGCATGCAGTTCAGTCCGTCGCTACTGGCGTGAGGGGAACCAGTGTGGAGATCATGAGCTCATGTCTTGCCTGGATTAGAGAGGAATCCTCAAGGAGACACCAAATGGCATCCACCCATTTTGTTTTTTGCTTTTCCCGTGACAGAAATAACATCCAGCAACTGCACAGACTCATCTGGGTCCCAAATAGACTTGCCTGCTCCCTTTGCACCAACCTGCCAGGCCCAGACATGCACACTGCTTTTCCACAGCGTTCTCCAGAGGCTTCTAAAAGAGAGGACAGCAAGTGCCATAGCTATGAGCTGTTTAAAATGATGCTACCCATTCCCTATCCTCCCATGTGTCTCCTGGTGAGCACAAAAGGTTAAGTGATCTTGGCACACGTGAACTTGGACCTGGCAGGAGTTTGGAGTTTGCAACAAAACCTAAAGATGAGCGAGTTGCCCGGGTGGGATTTTTGTTCCAAAAGGCTGAGCATGGTTCCCCAGTGCTGGGATGGGACACCGAGTGTCTCGCCTGATTCTGGGAAGATGTCCTGCTGAGCTGGAGGCGTTTCAGCTCAAAGCCGATTCCTGTGCTTTAAAGGGCAACATCTTACATGAGCTACACAACCTCGGAGTCTTGCCTTTGGCCCCGGCATGCGTAAGTCTTAGTCAGCACAGGGGTCCGAGGTCTACCCAGCAGCAAAAAATCAAGGGTGAGACAATCACAGTATTGTTTTCTAGGGAAAGGAGGGGAATCTAATTTTGCCCCCCCCATCCCATCCCATCCCATCCCATCCGGCATGCATAAGTCTTAGTCAGCACAGGGGTCTGAGGTCTACCCAGCAGCAAAAATCAAGGGTGAGACAATCACAGTATTGTTTTCTAGGGAAAGGAGGGGAATCTAATTTTGCCCCCCCCATCCCATCCCATCCCATCCCATCCCAAGCCATGCACTAGTAGCAGAGACAGCCACCCTTATCCCACCGCAGGACATGAATGGAGCAGCATCCCAGGCAATGTAAGAGACTGTCCAGGTCCTGATCTTGATGATGGTGATGGAACAATAGTAATAAAGAATCAGTAAACAAGATTACAATGCTTGTTTCTTCAACTGTACAGTAATTTTATTTTAGATTATTAGCAGCTGGGGACAGAAAAAGGGTGGAAAGGAAAATCTTGGTGGGAGAGGGGAGAGGAGAGCGATGATGAGGAGCACTGGGAGAAGGAAGAAAAGTCATAAAGCAGAGAAGAGGTGAATTAAAAGTAGATGGATCAATGGATCGGGAGAAGACGAATACAGTGTAGACCTGCAGCTCAGGAGAACAGCTAGGAACCAGAATCTCTTCTCTCCTCTGACACAGACTCATGGGGTGACCATGGGCACCTTCTTTCACTGTTCAGACTGTAAACTCTCTGGAGTAAAAAGAGCACACAAAATTAGCTAGCACGGTGGAGCTCAACCTCCTTTGGAAATGATAATCAGGAGGAGATGTGGAGCAGGAAAGTATGTAAATAAATGAAGAGCGTAGCCAAATAAACAAGGGGTGTGGCAAAGAAAGTTTTGATTTGGATTTTGACACTACGCCCTGAATCCTCAGTATCTGTGTGTCCCGAGAAGGCAAAGGATTTGCCACAGTTCTATCTTCGCTGCTCCCTTCTGGCTTCATTTAGCCACGTGTGAACACACACGCGTGTGTGAGAGGCGGAGCTGCGGACCAACCTTAACCCTGCACTTTTCTCAATTGAAAACAAATGGACGGTCTCCGTTTTCCATCCACTGTTTTTCTAACAGTTTGAAATTAGACTGATGAGGTGTTTCCTTGCCAGTACTCTCTATCTTGGTCTAATTACACAGGCTGCGCTAATTGCAGGAGCTAGCCTTTAGAACCACAGCATTCCACTTCTGCACTTCTAGGGGGGGAAACGTATGGGGAAACTCATGCTCCTGTTCACTCCGTCTCTCCCTCCTGCTCTCTCTCTCTCCCCTGGATGATTATGCTCCTGAAATGATAATTAAAGGATTGCAAGGAGAAGGGGACCTGGCAGAGAAACAGTGTTCCAGGCTCTGGAGAAGAACCATGGGTCTGGAGCCTGGTTAACAAAATGTAGAACAAAGAGCTGGAGGGAGAGAACCCAGTAATCCAGCAAACTCGAGGCAAAGCAAGAAACACTTTCTCCTTGACGGTGAAGTGACTGGGAAGGTGTTCACTTCTCTGCTTAGATAACACAGCTTGAAACACTAGCGGCAGTGAGATGTACAGATACATCTAACCCCTGCAAAGCTGCCGCTGGAGGTAAAGCAGGATTAGGACCCCCTCTCTTACAGTGAAGGAACCGAGATGCAGAGGGAGGCTAAGTGACACCACCAAGGCTATCCAGCAAGCCTGGCCAAGACAGGAGCCTTAACCCACACCCAAAAGTGAAGTTAGGACCGTGACAGGGGACCCAGCCTGCCTCCCCCAGCAAGTCCAGCACCTGCATGGGATGCAGGGAGACAGGCAGATGGACTTCAGGTCTATCCTTAGCTCCCTCTTTGAGACTGCAGAGGAGAATAGGTGTCTTCACCAGGCTGGGAT
>NW_009602059.1:0-475 GCF_000690535.1 Cariama cristata
ATAGTTCTGTTTCAGCCAAATGAGGACATGGTGTTAGGATGGATCTTTTGAGAGCAGATTTAAAATCTGGCTTTGAAAGAGTTAAAAGCCCCAGGAACAAGGAAGATATTCAACTAAACAAAGGAAGGGCCTTTGGGGGATGGCTGGAATGGCTCTCAGAGGGGAAGATCTCACTTTAGACAACTCAGACAAGAATGCACATGAGGACATCATGTTTGCAACTGTGACTGATACACCCTGAGGAGCACAAAGAAACCAACAGACACCAACCAAGACCAAGATAAGGAACTTGGGACAGTGATGAGCCAAGACAAAGACCACCAGTGAAGATGACTGCGAATGTGGATCAGACATTTGCATATATAAATGACTTACAGGAATTCTCATGTTTATGTAAACGAGCACTCAGAAATCCTATGAATGTGTACAGCTTTATGGTATATAAACTCTGAAAGTTTACCAAATCGTTGGAGCA
>NW_009602060.1:0-4785 GCF_000690535.1 Cariama cristata
TTGCCTCTCGGCCGTCCCGGTAACACCGCCGAGCCCCGTCGGAGTCTTTGCGCGGTCCCGAGCGCCGGGACCGGTGCGGGGCAGCCAGCAGCTCGGCCCTGCCCCTCGGGGGAAGCTCGGGCTGGGTGCTTTCCTTCTCGGATAACGACTTTTTCTTTCTTCTTCCGATAACGACTTGTTCTTTCATCCTCCAGTAACTTTTTTCTTTCTTCTTTGGATAACTTTCCTCCTTTCTTTCAGGATGTGTAATGTTGCAGATGTCATTTTAGACCCCTCAGTGATTCTTTATCGGTCTATCCCCGTTACAGCAAAAGGAAAAAAAATCCTCAGATCTTGAACGGTTAAACATTTTGTGGAAGGAATTGTCGTTTTCATGAATTTATAGAAAAAGAAAGAAAATTGGTTCAGTGGCATAGGAGTGTCCCTGTGGAGTGGGCACCAACTTACTCTTGACTGGAACCCCCAGTAAGTCTTGAAAGTTTTCTTGACAAAAGTAATCACTTATTTACTCATAAACCTCCCGAGATAAGGAATATCCAACAAAGTGCATGTAGACCTCTCGTGCTAGATGGACAATATGTTACGGATCGAGTAGTTTGAGTCTTCATTGGTAGGTGGAAAACTAACCCAACGCTAACAGCTGTTCCCACTGTTTTTACACTTTATTTGGAGTTAGGAAGGATGAAAGGATGACAGACCTTTCAGCTGGCTTCCGTCTCTCAGGCTGGTGACGTTGATTGAACTGCAGCTTCCATTTAAATGGATTGCTGAAGGCAGGGTCATGAAATGCTTTCTAAAAAACCCCAAGACTTAAATACTGCAATTTGATACATTATCTGGCAGGGATCCAGGTCAGTATGTATGAAATGGGGTATACTGTTTATTGTCTAATCAGGTACAGAATCCAACAGACAAATTCTGAGCTGATGTCTATTTGTAAAATCTCAATAGCAAAAGAATTACAGTGATTTACGTACCAATACAGTGAGTCTTGTTCATCATCTCTACATGATCTGAAACTCAAGGAACTACCCGGTTGTGCTGATAGCCCGGAGGCAGAAGTTTGCTCAGAGTCAGTAAGTCGGTGCAGCCCTGGTGTCAGTCAGCGCACGCATCTCTGCAGAGAGAAGCCTGTTACTGCCTGTGCGATCACCAGAGGCACAGGGGAAGATGTGATTGCGGTCTGTGCTGGTGCCCGAGATCTTTGGGAGATGCAAGGAATTAGTATGCCAGGGTTTCCAGATGAAGTCAAGTTACGCTGAGATAAACCCAGCGTAGCTGACCACAGCACACGGCTCACTGGTCCCTTTCTGATGCAGAGAGCAATTTACACCAAGCTACTTTTCAAACATCAGCTGAATTTTGAACATTGATTAATGACGTGCCAAAGAGATCCAGCAACACAAAACCAGACAGAAAAGCTCTTGGATGTGAGGCGTGTTGTTTTCCTTGCAGGAGGGAGCTCAGGAGGGATGTGCAACCAGGGCTGCCACCCTGTCTGCTGTGAGCATCCCCCCACACCATCAATGCTCCTATTGAGCCGAGAGCGAGTTGGGTGGCAGAGCTTGGCTCTGCAGCAAAACTTGTATATCTTAATTAACTTTTTTTTTTTTTTGAATCAGCTCAAGTCTGGGAGAGGAATTGAGAAGTATATAAGGAACATTAACATTTGAAGATGAAAACCTAGGAGCGCTCTCCCCAAACCCACCCAGCTTTATGGGCATTACGTGATGCTGGGGAGCTTCACGGACATAGGCACGGCAGGTAGCTGGGGCTGTACAGTAAATCCTGCTCTTCTCTGCCCCTTCCCGAAGGGCAGCCCCTGCCCCAGCAGCTCCCAGCTGCTGCCTGCCAAGTGGAAGGCTTCAGCCGAAGGGGAACAATAGGCAGTTTTATCCCCGAGTCAGCGTGGCTGGCTGGGAACGGCATGGCAGAGGTGATGAACTCCAACGAGGAGAGGGGAGAGTGTTGACAAATTCATTTTAAGCCAGACTGGGCAAAGGACCAGAACGCGCACCGCGGGGAGCTGCTACTACAGCCTGCCTGTGGGAATCATTGATAACGTGGTCCTGGGGGGGGGGAGGGATTTTTCCGCACTGAGGAAAAACTGGGAAGAAGTTTTCCCCCATAAGTCAGGGAGGGAGCAGCAGCCCCGCGGAGCTGCAGTCCTGGGCAGGGAGGAGGGAGCAAGGCAGCGCCAGGTTCGATGCTGTCCTGAAGGCGCAAGGGTTTTCTTGGCAGGCTGCTCCTGGGGATACGGGGGAAGTGATCAAACAAGTCCTTCAGTAGCCAGGCTTGTCAAGATGAATATTAGAGGGATTGTCCACTGCCGTCAGCCAGACGCTGAAATCGAGGCAAGGCTTGGAATTTCGGTGTAATTGGAACCATATTTCGGCGCGGCGGGGCCAGGGTAGCCGAGGTGGGGTGAGTCAGAGAGCACAGACGTCTCTCTAAGCGATGATTTGGCGTGGAAATTACTGAGCCTGGGCCAGTATGCACCAGCTGAAAGTTTGGCTTTCTGATTTCTAACTTCTTTTCAGTAGATTCTTTCTCCTTGTCCCATGCCTTCTATATAGAAAGGGAATTAAATGCATTCATGCAGAAACAAACTACCATTACTGGATATGGCAGTAACAAGGGAAATGGGGAGCCTAATTCCCCCAGGTCCCATGGGCCCTCACTTTGCCCTCGGGGCAGGACGAAGATGCCAGGGCCACGCAGGGTCAGGTCCTGCCTCTGCAAGGTCCTGTGGCAGCCACACCAACAAAGGCTCATTGAAGGCAAGCCAGGCTCCCGCTGAGACTGGCGCTGGCGTTAGCCAGCATATAGGAGACCCTCATGTTAATTCATGCTAATGATGGGCGAGCTTGCCCATTTTGGAGAGAGCCAAATTTGGGATGCCGGTGAAAAGCAAGCACGGCTGCAGGACGACTTGGTGGTTGGGCTGCAAACTCAGCTTTTGTTAATTTTGGTAGGCAAGCGGGCAGTGTCTCGGTCAAACCCAGCGTGAAACAGGCTACTGTCTGTTTGCCTAAACACATCAACAAGACCTTCACAACAGCATCTCCAGGCCCCGTCTGGAGTTTCATTTGTGCAAATGAAAACTCTGCCTTGGACGGTGCAGAGCACTTCTGATGGGCTAAAGTGATGATTTATGTATTTTGCTTAATTATTTGTTTTCCCTCCATCTGCCTGGCAGCCGAGGCTGCGCATACTTTTGGTGCCACTGCCGCAACTGGGGCATGGTGTTTGCGTTGGGAATCCAGCCTCAGTTGGCCTGAGCATCCTCAGCTTGCTTGGGCGTTTGCTACATCTCTGGCTCAAGCCCAGAGGCAGTCGGTGGCCTCGCAGCCCAGATCCATAAATCATATCTCATGCACTGACCGTGCGTTGCCCACATCCGTGGTCAGGGCTGCTGGCCACAAACCACAGAGATGGCAAGCCAGGCTGAGCGGGGAAATGCTGTGCTGGCCAAACCAGCAGCAAGTAAACTCCCAACTCCTGTTTGACCACATCTTTGCTCGCCATGATACCACTTCTTAGAAAGCTGAAAGGCTGCAGTCAGCTCCCGGTCACACGTGTAATGGCAACCGTCTGCTTTTCTGGTTGAGAAGGAGCTCTCGGTACCTTATGGGCTGATACGGCCACTCTGAATTTGTGCTGTCATACCTGGCGTGTTGAAACCAGAGCGGGCAGTGGCACTGCTCATCTTCCCCATCAGTAGCTCAGCATCCATGTCCAGAATCAGCTGAGTCTATCATACAGCGAAAGTACCTGTTCTGGTTTTGGTGTCAGTCAGCCCATAGGCTGATAAATATCTGTCCTTCTTTGTGTCCTAAACAATAAAATAATGGGTTTTTTTGGGAAGGATTTGAATTATTGCATAACTCTCTCAGGTTTTAGCTGGGATCCCAAATTGGAGGTAGCTGTTCACCATGGAAATACTGACCAAAGTATTATTTTTAACTTAATTTCTTTATATTTTGGTGAGAGGTGGAACATGGAAAAAAGTCAAGATTTTGCACTCAGTGAAGAAAAAGATACCCTGGCAGAGTGAAGAGAGATCTCTTTCACTGCCTCCTCCACTTCATGATCGTCATCGTGCACTCAGATGGAGCAAGTTGACTTGCAGCTCTCAAAGCTTCCTCCCTTGCAACCCCAGCAGGGCCTTTCTGGTGCTGTCAGGTGGGGTCTGGCTCCACGCTGGGGGTCAGCACCTAAATGAAGGAGGCTTACCGGACCCTCTTCTGCTTTGTCGTTACCCGTAGTCCCAACGTGTGTGCGGTGCAGAAGCTGATCGGCACGAACAGGAAATACTTCACCAACTGCAAGCAGTGGTACCAGAGGAAGATCTGCGGGAAGTCAACGTAAGTACCCAAGTGCTGGCCAGGGTCTCCCCGAAGACCCCGTTGTGGAGGTGGGTGCTGGGTGGGAGAAGCAGACGGTGTGACAGACACGGGATGTCAGAGCCCACGGTGTGGGCTTAACGTGTATACGTGTTAGGAATTGTTTCAGCCTTTTACTCCCTAAGAAATATTTGTGTTTTTCTCACTTGACAAACATGATCCTAAAACACTTAGATGTTAAGAATAGAAAGTACCATGTAAATACAAACCCTGATGATTTATTCTAATTGCATTTCTATATATACTTATAGAGCTCTCAGTGCTGTAATGAAGTGTGTACCAGATGTTTTCTAGTACTTAGCTGTGTCTCTCTCCATGCTAGGCTCAATGCTGCCTAGCTTAAAAAAAAAAAAAAAAAAAAAAAAAAAAAAAAGAAAAA
>NW_009602060.1:4816-9694 GCF_000690535.1 Cariama cristata
AAATAAAAGGCA
Organism: Cariama cristata; assembly: GCF_000690535.1. Taxonomy (NCBI): domain Eukaryota; kingdom Metazoa; phylum Chordata; class Aves; order Cariamiformes; family Cariamidae; genus Cariama; species Cariama cristata. The sequence goes on from NW_009602060.1 coordinate 4,829, forward strand.
ATCCAGAGCTGATGGATATTGGAGAGAACGTAAAATTCATCTACACATGTTTTCTTTGGAAGGGAAAACAGAAATAAGGGGAAAAAGGTGTCAGTTTTAGCCAACACTCTCTGATGGCTCCACCAGGAAAGTTAATTAGACTTGCAGGCCAATTCCACGTCTGAAATTGCAAACAATAATATTCAAGTAGCTGTTGCATAAAGTATCTGTGTAAGCAGCCTCAGGACATTCTTTTGAAAGATGTAGTCAGCAGATAATTAAGGATATGCGTGCTTGACTATCTGCCAGGCTGTAGATCAGGAGCGGGGAATCTTTTCCCTTGGTGTAGGCCAAACTGGGCTTTCCGACACGTTTGCTGACCCCCACTTTAGCAGGCACCACCACGTTACCCAGTGTCAGTGCAAAGATGCCCTCAACAGTGCTGGCCGTGGGGACCAGAACTGTGCACCGGGTCTGGTCCTGAGTCTGCAGGGTCAAGAACAAACAGCAGAAAATCATCTCATGTGTTTCCGATATGGCCCAATGTAAATTGTAATTAGATCTATAGGGACATGCTGTTCTTTACTGCAGATTAAATAAACTTTGTTTCTGTAGTCAACAGAAGACTTTGGGATTTTGAACTGTGGTAAGCTATATTGCTTTTATTTTGGTTGCCTTCATTGGTTTAGCTGTGATGGCTGACCATCGGGATTCATCTCATGTGTCTGGTGTTGGTATGGTGAGGAGGGAGGCAAAATAGGAATCGTCAGTGTGCACGGCTTTTGGCTTTTCATCATCCTACCATGAATTCATCTAAAAGAGGAAAATTCTGTACTTCAGGAGGATATATTGCGGGATGTACCATATAGTGAGCATGTATAGTGGTTTCCCTTGTATCCAGTTGTCTTTACAGAAAAAAAAAAAAAAAAAAAGGAAAAAAAAGGAGAGGCGATATTGTAAAAACAAACACACAATCCGCCTCCTCTTAATTCTATAAAACCACCAAATCTAGGAAGGCTTAATTTAGGTAATTAGAGTTCAGGCTCTCATCTTGTCTGAATGGTGGCTTTTTTGACTTAAAATGGACAAGATTATGGCATGGCAATGCGGTGTCATCATTGCCTTTTCTGATAACAGAGTAGCTTGGTAGGTCTCCAAAGAAAACGTGACTCAGCTGTGGATGTGGGACAGCTTGGCTGTTACAGTCACTGAAAGGCAAAGCGATCCGGCCACGGATTTCTTCAGCTCTGAAGCAAATGAGAAACTAGCCTCACGTAAGCCAAGTGTGCAGCTGTATTTGGCAGAGAAAAACTCATCCGCTTATCTCCAGGAAGAGGTGGAACAACTGGCATCTGGCAGTATTTCATGATTTCATTTGAGGCGATGGGGTGATCTCTTCTAACCCCATTTTCTCTGCTTTTACCCAAATGTCTAATCCAATGATGCATTACTGAGAGAAAAGCACACAGAGCATTAACCTGCCTGTTAACCTATGAGATAATGTTCCTATTATACGTGGAATTTCTTCACTATTCTTAGCTTTGCATCATCTTCACAATGGGTGTTATTGTCTTCTCTCTTCTTAGTAATTTTTGAGCCTAAGCCCTACTTTGCCCTTTAGCAATGCTTGTGCAGAACAAAAGACATGTGCCTTGACTCAGATTTTCCAGAGGACCCTGGGACAGCTCTGATTACAAATGTTTGCTGGTGATGACTCCCACTGGATGTGGTGTTCCTGGCGTATGGAAGCTATCAGGAGTCATTTGGGCCATAAAGGACATGATGCGTTATGCTGTGGCCATCAAATTCCTAAAACGGTGTCAGAGGCCTGATACTGTGCTGTGCTCAGTGCATCAGCGCCCAAGAGAGTACGTGGGCACAGTTCATGGTGCTTAGCATGAACTCTGGAACCTGGCCTGTTGCGTGGGACTGAGCTGGTCCATGAGAGGTTTTAAGAATATCAGATGCCTTTAAATCCCAGAAAGAGTCAGGATTTGGCACATGCGTCAGCCTAACGGGGTGGATCCGTAGTCAGAATTCCTCTCCTGAAGCTGTGTGCTTGGTCCTCCCGTTGGCAAGGGGATCCACTCCATCAGCCCAGGGGGGATGGTGGAGCTGGGTAAGCATGGTCATTTCTCTCCTCCTCCTCTTAAAAGGTTTTTCCCACCTCTGAGAAGAGCAGTCCTGGGATAGGAGACGCTTGACCCATCTCGCCTACTTCACATTTGACCTGGCCGTTATCCTCCTCTAGTTACTTAAAGGGTCAGTGATGCCACAAGTTGGATGCGTGTTGCGGGTAGAAAGATGGTTTTGACTGCTTTGATTTCTTTTCTTTTCCTGCTCTGAACACTGTTTCAAACAGGTAGTAGGGAGGGAGGTCAGTGAGAGACCAGCTCCTGCAGAGAAGCAAAGCTGAGCTCCTGCAGAGCTGACTCCGAGCGGAGCAGTTCAACCCCGAGTGAAGGTGGCAGAAAAGTTGCTTCAAGCCTGTAGCATAACTTCACTCGTTGGCTCATCATGTCCTGCATCGGGAGACGCAGGGTGACTGGAACAGCAAGGAAAGCCAGCTTGAAAAACGTGGACGTACCTGGTCTTTAGTCTCATTTCCAGGTGCATCGCCTTTCGGGCACTGCTCCAGGCTCACGGCGGAGAGCTGGCACAGGCACCCTGGGGTGCAGCGGGCACCATGCTGAGGTGCTCCATAGCTGTTTCCAGAAGCACGTGGGTTACGGCTGTGAGGCAGAGCCTTGGTGGTGAGGCTTTGTGGGCTTGCTTCTGGAGCAGCATCTCCTGGTCCGTGGGGATGGAGTGCTCTACTGGGGCTGGATGTGCAGGACGGGAATTTCAACTCATGCATCAGAAGAGGACTCTTACCTCTTTATCTGCTTCTCTTTTTTTTTTTCTTTGTTTTTCTTCTCTTTGCTGAATTATTGGCTCACACAGGGAGAAATTAGAGGATTTATGTACATTTTTTTTATCATTGCTGATGAAGTGAGATAAGACAGTTGGCAAGCAGTCTGACACTGCTTTGATTTTAATGTGCACTGAAATAAGATTGGTTTGGTAATTGGGTAATTTTCCACTGCTGGTTATTCCAAAGCCAAAGAAATAGTTTATTTAGAGTATATTCCCATCGTTGTGCCTATGTTTTTTACATTTTTCTACCTCCCTTATGCACTGGACTAATTCTTCCAGAACCGGGGTTGCAATTGAACGCGTCCCCACACACTTTTTTGTCTTGAGAATGAAAAGACAACTTATATTAACTCAGGTTTTGATTTTTTTTTGAGGAATAACTAGTGGCAGAAAGTTGCCCCTTCATACGTTCCTTTTTTTTTTCCCCTTTTAAATTAACTTTCCGTTTCTTGTCTGATGTACTTTCCTCAGTTCAGGAAAAAAATGACTCTGGCACTTATTTTACAAAAACAAAACATATGGGTTTTATTACAGGAAATTTTTACAAATGGATCTTTATTCACTAATATATGCCTAAGCTTATTTTTATTACCTTGAAAAATGCACTAAAAATTTAATTTCAGATCCTAAGAATGCAACAGCAGTGAAATAATTACTAATAAAAGCCAGGGAGCTTGCTTCTGCAGATACTGATAGACATTTAAGAAATACAGTGTTTCAAAACCAGAGGCTGAAAAACTATAGATTTGACTCAAAATTACTCAATGAGGAGGTCAGGAAATTGTGGTCAGAGGCGTTGCAGAGTGGACGACAAATGCTCTTTGTACGAGGGTATTGCTTATTTAACCCGCATCGCTGGCCTCCGCCGTGTCCCAGGGTAGTGGTCTGCAGCCGCTGAGCAGACACCAGAAACAGGGATGGACTTGGCAACTCCAAAGGCTTTTGTGCAGAACCCACCGCGCAGGGCGGCAGCTGGGACGTGTTCGGTGTTTTCTCCCGTGAGCTGTTTGCCCCTGGCCGTGTAAGAAAAATACTCCTCGCCGGGCAGCAGACTGTGGGTCTGACGCAGCTGGAGGAGGACATGTCAAAGGAGCAGCCTTCCTCCCATATGGATGTGTAGGGTACCGTAGCATTGAGATGTAGAGTCCTGCAAATGAGGCAGAGCAGCCTTCAGCCACGGCTCTGCTGCTTCTCCCCGAGGGCTGGAGGTGGCTGCAGGACCAGCTGGGAGGATGCCCTGTGCCCAGCCCCGAGCAACCCCTTGGATGGTGCCTATGTGCCTTTGGGTGGGCTGGGTGGTCTTGTGCTTCCACCAAGTCCACCAGCCATGGGAGGGCAAACGGCTGAAGCTGTTTTTTACAGTTCTCATCTCTGGCTCCTTGTAGGTGCAAACACTTGGCTGAGCACCTCTGTTTGCAGAAGTTTTCTGGTACTCAACTCAAAATGCTGGCATGCAAAATACATACCAGATGATGCTGGTAGGTCACCTTCAGTGGGTGCGAGTGACTCAGGGTCTGAAGGATCCCCTGCATGGGCGGAGCTGGCCCCATTACTGGCCTGGGTGCTTCTTGCCAATAACTTCCCTCGCAGGGTGGTGCTGGAGATGCCCACGAACCCGCGCGGTCCCTCCATCTCTTGCCGATGCCCTCCCCTCCTGGCAGGCCCCTGGCTGCTGGGGCAGCCCGGAGCCGGCGAGCCCCGCGCGCTGCAGACCCTGTGCATCAGCATCCTGCCCCGTCGTCACAGCTCATTAATCTCCGATCGATCTATAAATAAGCCTTTTAAAGCCTACATCAGCACTCAGGAATTATTTATGCTGAACTTTGGAATGATTTCTCTTTAATCAGCTCTTCGTCTTTGATTACAGGTCTGAAGCAAGGGAACTGTCTAGACTGGATTTAGTTTCTAGGGTGAAAAAAAGAAAAATTGGAGGTGGGGGGGAAGTGGCGGGGGGGGGGAGGGAGGGGTTAT
>NW_009602060.1:9778-15599 GCF_000690535.1 Cariama cristata
CAACCTCTTTCCCACATGGAATATATAATGTCTAGACAATCAGTCTGGGTTTGCTTTGTAATTCTCTTAGGAAACCGTGACACAGAATTTATTTGCTTCTGTCACAGAAAAGCAGGTATTTGTTTCACTTACTGGCTCTTAATTACCCTGAAGAATTCCCTCTTAAACCCCAGGCATTTCCACTGTTTGTTAACAGTGTTAAAATGATGACAAATATCTGAAGCTTGAGGATTTTCCTTTCTCTTTGAGTGAGTGTGCTGAGGCTCGGCGATACAGCATCCTACTTGTCTCAAATCCAACCGGGAGCACAGAGGAAATGCTTGTCTTTGGGAGGAACACCTATTCCCTCGCTGCCTTAGCCCATCAATCAGATGGCCTTGCTCCTTTCACACCAAGCGTAAGAGCAATAGGTGAAAGCATCCCCTGTGAAAAATAAATGGGCAACTTCTGGTTTGATTTTTTTCCTTTTCCTTTTTCCCCTGTTAATATCAAAACATGTTCCTTCAGACGGCCAGCTTTGAGAATCAGATGACTTTTATTTCCCATTGAGCTGCGGACGGTGGATGCAGCATTCAGGCAGCTCTTGCTTATTTAGGGTCTGCAAATCTGCAAGATGGCCCCAAGTCCCCAGGGTGGGGTCTCTGGCCCCTTTGATTTTACTGGGGGTTAGTGCTTAATGAGAGCAGCAGTTTGCTGGCAGCCAGAAGGAAATACCACACTGAGGATGCTCACAGGGATGTACCCGGTGTTAGCGAAGATGCTTGTCCTGTGGTACTGCCTGGCATGCCCATGGATGCACGTGCCACCACCGTGAAGTTTGTCCTTGCAGGGTTTATCCCAGCACATCCAAGACCAGGGATGCTCCTTCCCCTCCAGGTCTGTCTTGTGGATTTTGCCATAAGTAAGCAAATAATTTCTGGTGGTGGACAAGAATGGAGTGAAGGGGAAACGCTTGGCTGGTTTGGTAAAGCAGCCATGCCGGCGTTGCTGTGTGTTGCCCGAAGACTGATCAGACGTGACAGCGGCAGTCAGCTGGGGAGATCCTCAGATCCCATGGGAAATGTGTCCAAATGAACCGGCACTTGCAGTGTCTTGCATAGGTTATCTGTTGGGATTGTGGCATCGGTTTCCATCCACTGTTTGTACAAAGTCTCCTGGAAAGTGTGGTTTTGAAAAGAAATTGTGTCTGCTTTTATTCTGTGGAGAAATTGGCAACATGCAGTCCTGAAGGAGATAAAAATTGTGGTTTGTCTTTTGTTCAAGTCTATATTTCTAATGAAGAGTCTGCTTAGAAACATCACCAAATATGGATGGACCCAGAACTATAGCAAATAGAGAAAAAGCAGTGAGACGCCGTCAGTTAATCTGCCCTATGCATCTCTTATTTCAGAGTAATCAGTTACGAGTGCTGTCCTGGATATGAAAAAGTTCCTGGAGAAAAAGGCTGCCCAGCTGGTAAAAATATGTTTGACATTTTTTAGACTTCTTAAGATTATACAGCTGCCTAGTAAAGGGAAATGTTAGAAAATTACTCAAAGTGGATTTGATTTTTGCAATTTGTGCACAATATTGCCGTGAACAAGTCAAAAATGGACTCAGCAGAGCACCAGCTGAGTGCCAGATCAACTCCAAAGCATGCAAAATGTTCCAGACAACTTAAAACCTTGGATATAATTAAACTTAATCAAGCATGGGAGGGCCATAGGGAACTACTTATTCCAGCAAGTGATATAGCTGTATTGGAAATGCAACACAAAGGAACGATAGAGTAGCAGACAGCTCTGCCAATCTCCGCTCATTTTTATTTTGGCAAGCATGAGGTTAGCCAAATTGCATTTCGGAGAAAATACAGTTCAGGCGCTGGTGGGGGTTGGGAGGGAATTAACTGGGTTTATTGAAGAAAGACATATTCTGCTTTTGCTTTCTGAACACTTCCTTCCACAAAAGTTTGATGCCGCCCAGTTAACTACATGGGCTGGTGTGGATGGGTCAGTGGAGACCGAGACCAGCGGTGAGCTGCCAGCTCCCAACGTCAAAAGTCTGAGTACAAATAAGGATTGGGTGAAAACAATGAATATCTCTGCTTCCCTAAATTCACATTCATATAAATCCAGAGTAACTCCATTTAAACATGCAGAGATGCAGTAGATCCTGGATTATGCTGCTGTAATTGAGGCCGGAGCTGTCAGGCTATGGTTATTTATTATCTAATTAATGAACAGATACGAGTTCCCTGACGTGCTTCGTTTCCCCAGGCATTCTCACCAGCAGCTCCCCTTTAATTCAGCACAGGGTGGGAAGGATGAACGATGTGTTGTAAACATAACCTTCTCTTCTTTCAGCACTGCCGCTTTCAAACATCTATGAAACCCTGGGAGTTGTTGGGTCTGCCACCACGCAGCTCTACTCTGACCGGTCTAACCTAAGGCCAGATATCGAAGGACCTGGAAGTTTTACAATTTTTGCCCCGAGTAATGAGGCCTGGGCATCCTTGCCTGCTGTAAGATATAATTCCTCTTCTTTCTCCTCTTCCTCTGGCTTTCTCTAGTGGAGATTCAGCTCTGCGAGGGTCTGGATCCAGCCCCATCTGGCAGAATAGACACAGTCCTGATATAGGAGGGACTGTGAATTTCCCAGATGGGAATCACTGTACTGGTCCATGAGCTCCAGAGCTTTGTTCTGGAAAGAGCCCGACACTAGAGAGATGCGGATGCTCTCCACAAGTGGATGTAGAAATCACGTCATTCAGTTTCCCCTGCCTCTTACCATTACAGATTGCATTAAGACCTTCATTTTTTCTTGTTGACCCTAACTTTACCACTCTGGTTGTTCTTAATTTCTACAAGTAGCCAGTTCCAACTGGAGCCTTGGTAAACCTTCAGCCTTCCTGCATCAGAGTGTGCCCATGCCCAATTACATATAAATTTCCTTTACAGTGGTTTTGATTTTCTCACCCTGTGTCTTGTGAAATTTCCCCTGCTGAAATTGTCACTGCTGTCCTGCTGATGCTCCCATCCTAGTGGAGCATCTCTGTGAACAGAGGAGAGTCTCGATTGTACAACCCCTATCCAGTTACATCCCACATTTAAATCACTTGTCTGTAAATATGTAAGAACAACTATTGGGGCAGGGAGGGGACATCTTTTTGTCAATCCCCACTACCAAGCCTCTGTCCCAAACCGGCACCAGCAGAGCCCCTTGCAGGGATGATGCTGTGGGGGAAGGTCTTCTGGTGTATTTGTCCTTGGCCCTGAGTGATGCCTTTTGTTGCCTTACTGCTCATTTCGATGCGGTGATCCCACTCTGGAGCTTGCTGCCATCATCCCTTCATCTGCCAGGGATGAGGGGTGACAGAGCCGCTGTTGTAAGCAAAAAATAAAAGATTTACAAAAGTTAGAGCTCTTAATTTGCACAGATGGTGAAAGGCTAAATACATCACTTAATATTCACGCACACACCCCCGCCCCTTGGAAGCACCCTGGATGCAGCCAGACCTCCTGGCTCTCTCTAACAACTGGTTTAATTGCACTCAGCGCTGAAAAATGAATTTTTCTGATTTTCAGGAAACTCTGGATTCCTTAGTCAGTAATGTTAACATTGAGCTGCTCAACGCCCTCCGCTACCACATGGTGAACAAACGGGTCCTCACGGACGATCTGAAACATGGGACAACACTTAACTCAATGTACCAGGACCTGCCCATCCAGATTCACCACTATCCCAACGGGGTAAGACATTTGTATTAGACCCACCCACAGTGGGCTTGTTTTTCTGCACCTCCTACGCTGTCCTGGGACCTCCAGGACTCTGTAATGCTTAGGTTGACAACTGTTGATTTAGGATACATATTTAGAAGGAGCTCAAAAAGAATATTTATAAGCAGATAGTTTCATCGATGCTATTGCAGGGAACTTGCCCACATTGCTGTATAACAGTATGCTTCCCTAAGTACTGGTTCTTGCATATTTTCTTAGTCATGATGATTCAGGGTAGACAAGACTACTGATTATTTTCAAAGCTCTTTAAACATGAAATGTTTCAAACATTCTTGATAGAGCATGCTCATTCTTTGTGTGTTTTTTTTAGGAAACCACATTTCTGCTCCTGCTGATTCAATATTATAACACTCACTGTGTTTGAAATAGAAAACCAGCAGAGGCTGCTTTACCTTCTTCTTTTAGTGCACATAACACCCTGTGGCTCTCTCCTTCTGCAGATCGTGACCGTGAACTGTGCCAGGCTGTTGAAAGCCGACCACCATGCCACCAACGGAGTGGTTCATGTCATCGACAAAGTCATCGCTACCACTACAAACAGCATTCAGCACATCATCGAGACTGAGGAAAGCCTGGAAACTCTTCGGGTGAGTCCACCCCACGTGTGCTGCAGGGCTCCTTAAAGATGTTCAGTCATCCCACTCCCAGTGAATTGTCATGAAGAGCTTGCGAGTGCCCAGGTGCTGTGACTCAAACGCTGCTGATAAAATCCTTGTACCAATATAGCTCATTTTGCTGTAGGAAGAGAAGTGTTTGATATCAACGCAAGTAGGGTTTTATGAGAATAATTGTCACCCTGCTATTGCTGTCAGTAAAGAGATGCAGACTGAGTCTGTCTCTTCACTCTTCTCTGTGAGTCTTAGCCTTAGGAGATATTAACTGTTCAGATTTGATGAGTGCCAATTTATTTGCCTTGGCATTTGCCAAGTTAAGGAATAACTTCAAAAGCACAGAGGTTTTCAGTTAGCCAGCTGTGGGTTCTGATCTGAATTATTCACTGGAACTACTGTGACCCTTTCCAGGCATATCAGGGTATTCGAACTAGCTCTCAGTCTTGCCAAAAAAGGGCTCTTGTGCTCAAATTTCTGGAACACAAGAGAACCATGGGGCTGGGTCAAATTTATAAGGGACCAAAGTGCTGAAAGAAGCTATTCAGGATTTTTTGCAAGTCCTCTGAAATTATAAAAGCCTTAATAAATCTGGCCCTTAGTGTGTGCCTGGACAAAGTTGCTGACCTTTGTGTTCTGGCTGAATGTGTTTTACCCTCTCTCCTTATTTCTCTGAAGGCTGCTGTGGCTGCTTCTGACCTCAACAGCTTGCTGGAAAGCGAGGGCCAGTACACACTCTTGGCTCCAACCAACGAAGCCTTTGAGAAGATCCCACGAGAAACACTGAACAGGATCCTGGGGGACCCAGAAGCCCTGAGGGGTAAGTGCTTGTCTACTGAGCCCATTGAGGGACTGAAGAGTATTTTTCAGTTCGAAATTCCTTCTCAAGGACATCTGAACAGCTCCTTGATACACTCTGACAACAGCTGCAGTAAACAGATTTGACAGAGTCCAGCTTTTTCAACTGGACAGCCCAGACTTCTTTGGATGTGGATATGGCAGACATGTAGACATGGCAGAGAGAGTGGTATCCAGATACGGAGGAGGGAGCAGAAGCAGCCCCTTCTCTGAGTTCTCCTTTAGCACTTCTGTATGTGATGGTGATTTCCACCAGTCCAGCAAGATACAAGAAAGCTAGTGTCTAATCAATGTGACTTCCCCTGACAAATGAGTGGATTAACCACACACAGCCTTTTGAAGTTGACAAAGGTGTACGCAAATTATTGGTCTTAGGCACTTCATTTCACAGGCTGCCGAATTAAAATCAGCACAATTTAAAATGACCACGTGTCTTTTGGAGTGGAGCCCCATGCGGTACAGTACAGTACAGTACAGGAGGCCCTTGCCATTGAGCAGGATCCCTAAAAGCTGCAATAATTTCATAGTTGATTTTTGCAGCTCACTAAGACACTTGCCTCTCTTACAGATCTGCTGAAC
>NW_009602060.1:15655-39353 GCF_000690535.1 Cariama cristata
CATGGGTGCTGAGGCCATCATCGCTGGCCTGACGATGGAGACCCTGGAAGGAACCACCTTGGATGTGGGCTGCAGTGGGGAAGAGCTGACCCTCAATGGGAAGCCCATCATTGCCAACAAGGATGTCCTGGCAACCAACGGCGTCATACATTTTGTTAATGAGCTGCTGATCCCAGACTCAGGTGCTGGTGTCTCTTTGCATCTTTCTTTCTGTTGCCTTTCTTTTGTCTATTTTGCCAAGGAAATACTGGATTTAGAGGGTGTAGATATTTTGTAGTGATGGATTGCCTTTAACGCAAGGTTACTATGTGTTGCTTTTCTTTTCAGCTAAGACTCTGTTTGAGTTGGCACAGGAATCTGAAGTTTCCAAGTCTATGGACTTTTTCAGACAAGCTGGTCTCAGTTCTCATCTAACTGGCAGTGAGAGAGTGACCCTCCTTGCCCCAGTGAATGATGTGTTCAAAGGTAAACCAGGGAGTAAATCCCCTTCTTCCATCAGTTTGGGCCACAGATCTCCTTCAAACAGTCTTCAGCCAAGTTTCAGTGCACAAGTATGCAGATTCTCTCTCAAATGCCTCAGCTATAGGCAGCGGCATCTAGCTTTACAATTAAAAACTGGTGTGGGTAATACTCTGTATTTGGACTTTTTTTAGTGTCTCAGTGGTCATTTTAAGTGAATCACTGGTTCTTTCCATACTTTTTGCTGCAGATGGACTCCCTGTTGTCGACAGCAACATGAAAAAGTTGCTTCTGAACCACATTGTTAGAGACCAGCTCTCCTCTAAATATCTTTACCATGGACAGAAACTACAGACTCTGGGTGACAAGGAACTGCGAGTTTTTGTGTACCGCAATGTAAGTTCTTGCAGTGTGCAGTGCTCTATATGGCTGAATGATGCTTGATGTCTGTAATGTTATGGCTATCATGTGAAAAGTGTAATTGAGCACTGTAGAAAGTATAAAAATCTCTCTTTTGAAGCATATGCTAATAAAATCTTTTTTTCTGCCATTTTCTTTGCAGAACCTTTGCATTGAAAATGCCTGCATTGCTGCCCATGACAAGAGAGGAAGGTTTGGGACGCTGTTTAGCATGGACAAAATGTTGACTCCACCGTCTGGCTCAGTGATGGATGTTCTCAAGGCAGACCATCGCTTCAGGTGACCTTTCTGCTCTTCCTAAGTGCTAGTTAGGAGCAGAAAAGCTGCCAAAGCAGCTTCTATTTATTATGGGTCATAGTCATTGCTTTATATACCTTTTTTAACACAAAAAGAGTATCCAAACCCATGGTCTCATCCCTAAATTATAGGGAGTGAGACTTCAAATAACCCTTCAATGAACTGTGAGCCAAGGGTATGTGGTCCCCCTTAATGCAGCAAGAAGCTGGCTCCAAAGCCATCTCTGCCCATCAGAGCCACTGTGGCCAGACCTCTCTGTCTCCTCACCACCATTTGGTCCCCAAGGAGTCAGCATTCTCAGGTTGCTTTGCCATTTCTCGTATGTTCTGGTTGGACCTCACAGGCTCATTTCCTACCTAATCCACTTTTTGGTTAATTGATTTGCTGGATCCCAGCAGGATTTTGCAATTGTAACTTCCCGGCTCTCTTTTGAACCCAACATGCAATTGCTCAAAGACCAACAAAAGTAGTTTATAATGAAGCATTTTATGTATATTTGTTTTGCAGTACGTTGGTGGCTGCAATCCAGTCTGCAGGTCTAACGGAGAACTTGAACAGGCCAGGTACCTTCACGGTGTTTGCTCCAACAAATGAAGCTTTCCGAGCCATGCCCCAAGGGGAACTGAACAAACTAATGGGTGAGCATTTTTAGAGCATTTAGGTGAACAGCTGCTGTGTTATTGGTATGATACAGGGAGGAACGGCTAAGTTTCTCTGCCGTATCTCAGTCTTTGACCCTGTCTGTTGGAAGCATGGGCTTCCTCCAGAACTGATTTGGATAAGCCCTATCCAGCAGAAAGCTGAGGATGCACAGAGTGGCACTGAACTCTCACACAAAGGGTGGGCGTGGGTTTATACTTCCCTCGTGCTTGGAAGACGTGTTTGTAGTGTGTGCTACAAACTTCCTAGGACTGTAATTTGGCTGTGCTGGCTGGTGTAAGCAAGATAACTCTAAGGTGTTTCTAGAGGAACCGATGAGGTCTCTGCCTTTCTCAGGGATGAAAGAAGTGAGAATGGGGCTGACAACCGCATAGCATCAGGGTGTCTAAAGTAGGCTTGGCAAATAGAAAACATGGTCCGCGTTCAGCCTCAAGTGACACTGAATGAAATTTAAGTAGTAAAAGGATGGAGCTGTTGCTCCACCTACGTGTACATGGACAAAGCAGGAAGTCCTGTCTGATCCTGAGAAGACAACAAATATTCCCGTCTAGCGCAGATGAAGACCAATATCCTGAAAAGCATAAGTGTGCAGGCTGGGTGTGGAAAAAAGCATGGGAATGTTAAATAATGCTCTTCTGAATAAGCAGCACAATCTTTTATTTTGTTCATGTTGAAAACCGTCTGTGGTTGGAAACAATGTCAGGTATTTCAGTGTAATGTCTTCTTGTCTTTAAAGCCCAACCAAACATTGACATCATAATTTGGGAAGCATCTGCCCATGGTAGCTGGTTATCCTTTTAAGTGCAGGGATGAGGAACTGGTAATATCAGACTGCACATCCAGTCTAGTGCTTAATATATAAATATTTCAGAACTGTTTTGCAGCTATTGTAAACGGCTGCAGGAGTGACGTATCCCAGATGCGGACACTTCAGATGTTGCTCTTTTTTCGCGCAAATATTTAGCTTATGCTCCTGACAAAGAAGTGAATCACGCTGGTGAGGACATGCAGTGTGAACTGCGGCCACCCTAGAAAAACTGTAATGGAAAAAAAACTCACAGGGTATTCAGATAGGAGCATTACAAGTAAAAGTCCCCCTTGCAGAAGGAGCTGCTCTGGTTTTGTAGATGGAGGCTATGTTTTGCGCTAGCTGTTCCCCATGGCTTGTGTGTGGGTTTTGTCAGTGACGCTGTGTCCTCTAAAGCAGAAGATGGAGGAGGGCTGCTGGCCCGTGCTGTACCTGTCACTGCCTCTTCTGGAAAACAGACGGCAAAGGCGAAGCATCTTACCTTCCTAAAATCTGTTTCAAAGCACGGCTAGATGAGTAGGGACTCAGTGGGGTGGGGATCCGGCCAGCAATCTGTGCGCCATGAATGCCATTCCTCCTGCACTTTTCCCCTTCCTACCCAGGAATCCTGCAGCTTCAGCCATGAAGATTATTGCCAAGTGACACTGGCGTTGGCGAAAGTATTGACATTTGCAAATACCAGAATGCTCTATCTGCTTCCTTATTTCACATAGGTCATTTTTTCCCCCCTCCAGACTTCCTTGGGAAGTGAAAGTAGCAACAGAAGCAGGTTCATGCTGTGCGCAGTGAGAGAATGAGGGAGTGAAAAAGCAAGAGATAGAGATTTCATGTATAGGGCAGGTTTGGTACGTACCAAGGTGGACCATTGGGAGAGTGTCCTTCTGGACTTGCTGGGATCCTGACCTGCCCAGGCAGGAATGGCCATAATGTCCTAACCGGCTCCAACCAAGGTCCTTCAGCCTGGTCTTTTCAATTTGACATTGTTTCCTTGTACTTTCAGGAAATTATGGTGTTTTCCATGTAATTTCATTCCAGCACATGAAATATGGGAAGCAAGCACTGATGCCATTTTCTTTCATTCTTACATTCCGTAAATGTTTTCGTCGGCCAGGTAATGCCAAGGAGCTTGCCAACATCCTCAAGTTCCATGTGGCTGATGAGATCCTGGTGAGCGGCGCAGTCAATGCCCTGGTGAGGCTGAAGTCCCTGCAGGGAGATAAACTGGAAGTCAGCATGGTGAGTCACCTCGGATGGGGTATCGTGGTCGGCAGGGCTGTGGTCTGTCTTTAGCTGTCCATGTCGAAGACCAAAGCATGCCTGTGCTCATTTGGATGGTGTGGGAACCTCTTCTAAATGTGTGCACAGACCCACCAAACTGCGTTTTCTGGGCTGTAGCAGAGGGACTGTTGCCATGTGTTCAGTTCAACAAGCTGGCAGTCTTGAAATGTGGTTTGCTTCAGCTTTCTCCCCAGAAGACCAATTGTAAATGATTTCCAGGAGCTGTTATAAATTTAACCCTGAGTCATGAGGGAAAAAGCATAAATAAATTAAACAAATAGCTTTTTCAGCTAACACGTCTTTTTTAGTGTAACGAAAATGATCTCTGCATGGGCTCCCTTAACGCAGCAGGACTGACTTAGATGTATAATTTCATTTCACAAATTCTGTACTACATTAAGATAATGTAGGATCCTCTATTGAGGAAAAAAAAAATATTTCAAAAAATAGATAACCATGACGCACTCTGTGCATAAGGAAGAAAATGCAGGACAAAAATGGAAAGGCCGCTGTTTCTAAGAGCATTGAGTTGGCCAACTAGACTCTTCCCATGTCCAGCGCTGGTCTGCCCTCTCCCGATGCCATCTCTTCAGCCATCCCTCTTGGCCTGAGCAGCAGTGCCTGGTGCCATCAGGGAGCCGGTGATGTGCTCTGCTGCCGCGGGACGGTGTTCCCAGCCAGCGCACTGAGAAAGTCCGTGCTCCAAAGCCTGCCGGCCTCGCCAGGACAAACTGCTCAGGCTATAATTAGTTTTTATATTCTCCTTAATTGGTAAGAGGAATGAAAACGCCTACAGCCATCCACTAAATGAATGAATGCAAAGTGAGGGCTTTTTTAATAAAATTGGAAACCACTGATGACAAAAGTTTCTCGTTTTCTACTTTTTTAATTTTTTTTCTTTCCCTGAACAGAAAAACAATGTAATACATATCAACAAAGAGCCTGTTGCTGAAAGTGATATCATGGCCACGAATGGTGTGATTTATGCCGTGAACTCCGTCTTACAGCCGCAGGGTAGGTCCACGGTTAGAAATACCTAAAGCTACACCATTGCAGCAGAGCTGCTTTGGGAGGGAGTGGTAACACATGGCGATTGCTTCAGTTTATTGAGGAGGATTAGTCTGGTATGGGATTTTCAACACAAAATAATGGCAAGAAGCAGCCTGTGTGCTTTGAAGAGGATTTCAGTGCTATCTCTGTCCCACCCTTAGCTTCAAGGCCGCAAGAAAGAGGTGACGAGCCTGCAGATCCCGCGTTAGAAATCTTCAAACAGGCATCTGCGTTATCGAAGGTAAAAGAAAAAAAATCTCTCACTGTGGAACTACTGAAATTCCATTTTGGTAATAATGATTGGAAGATAATGTCACATTCAGACTTTCAGACTTTGACTTCCAAAGAGAGTGAGTGTATGTGTTTCATGAAATAACCAATCCTCTCTTCTTGCATGATTTAATTATATAAGAAATAACACATTTTGCAACATGAAGCCTGCAGTTTGCAGCACACTGTGAAAGTAACCTTGGCATGGTACTGTATATATCAGCTTCCAATAATGAAGTCATTCATCCATGGTTTTTGGAGACTAGGGATCAATATATTGACATGCAAACTGTTCTTACAGCTGTTGGAGATTTGTTGTATTTATGCAAACCTTATATATTCTTTCCCTGCAGGTTTCTCAGAGGAATCCTCGACTAGGTAAAACAACTTCTCTAGCTTGTTTCTAATTGCCATCCTATGTCCCTGTCCCTTAAAGAGAGGTTTATTCTGTTGTCTTGCTCCAAGCAAGAGGTAGCATAACGAGGAGGGGAGGGGACAGGGAGATGCTGTGTGTCTGTCCCACCAAACTCGGTCTTCTCCTTGGCAGCACCTGTCTACTCCCGGTTACTAGCAAGGATGAAGGAGAACTCGGGTGGATTCTGAGCCGTGTCGTGAACAACCGCAGTCAGCACCTCCATCCCATCCGCTCCGGCTGACAGCTAAAGAGAAGGACAGAATCATCTTTAAAAACCAAATATCACCCTTAAATTTATTTTTGTTTCCAATGAAATGGATAGGAAAAATGAAAAGCCATATATATATGTATATATTTTAAGACCATTTTTATTTGGTTTTGACCTTAAAGTTCCCAGACTGAGGATAGGTTTTGGGTTTCTTTTTTTAAAAAAAGTAGTCACTAATTTGCAATTTTTAACATACCCAGTTTTGGGCTTTATACATACATACAAGGGCAGGTGCTTAATTCCGCCCTGGTTCAGGAGCTCAGAGAGATGCTTAGAGCTCACCTTGGTGCTGTCTCACTGGGGAGACCAAAAGGGGCTGAACTAAAGCCCCTTGCCAGGCTCCCAGAGGTACCTGCTGGCACTGCAAATGCCAGGCTCCCGACCTGGGAAGCCAGGTGTGATCTCACTGAAAACCCTCTCCAAACCAGTGCCAGAATTGGGAAATTTTGGCCAGAATGACTTGGCAGGAATTGTGTACGTTCAGCTTTCTGAGCAAATACATCCCCCGGGGCCAACTGTATGGCTGGGCGAACAGTAATTGCTTTGGAGGAAGTAAATTTGTTGAAATAATTAACCATTACCCAAGCAAATTTTTTTTAGTTGTGTTTTTTTTTTTTTTAAACAAGCACATGTTTCCTTCTTCCCTTGTCTTTTAAAAGTCTTCCTTGAAATTCCGAATTGAAGGCTTTTAACAAAAGCCTTTCTATGAGGAAACTGCATAATTATAAGCTATGGTTTGAACTGTTCTCTTTTTTTTTTTTATTGGGTTTTGTTTATGCCTATGGGTTTTAACTGTGCTGCGTTTTGTTCACGAGAATGAAATGGGAGTTCTGCCTGGCTGAAGCCTTCCAGTAAATGATTCATTTTTAATAAAGGTTGTTTTTTAATAAAAATTTAAAATAAAATCAAAAATATAAATATGAAAAGTGATGATAATGCTTGTTTCTTTTTTTATTTGGTTTGAATTTTCTGATGGAACAATTTGACCACCTAAGTATTGGGAAGAATGGGGTCAGATTTGGCTGGATCAGTATTAACAGGTCTAATAGTTACTAGAGTGAAATGGCAAAGCATTTCTCCTCTCTGCTCCTGGCCTGTCATCATTTTTCAGCGGTACTTTCGTGAGCAGTCCCTGTCACGCACTTCAAGGAGCACAGGGCAGCCGTGCGCATCCCTGCCGCTGGATGCTTAGCCACCCTTGCCAACACCTGGAGCTCAGCACTCCATGCCACGATGCAGACAGCACTTGGTCACCCCTTCAGGGCTTTATAGACCCTCCCCAGCCAGTTGTTACCTTGGTGAAACCCAGGATTATGAAGAAAAAAAAAAAAAGAAAAAGGATATCCAGTGCAGAATACAAAAACTCCAGATTGTTTTGGTCGCTCTGGCTGAGAAACATGCTGGTAGTTTTTCTTCTATTAAAAACCCAAATTGAAATCCCATATGCTGTGAGCCATCTGCCTAACTCAAATGTGTGAAAATAATCAGGCTCTTCTTTTATTTCCTTTTCCCAGCCTCCCATCTCATCTTTTTATTTTTCCAGCATGATGCAGTCCTGTTATTTAAGGGTGGAGTGGTGATGGGGAACCCTTTGAGCCATCTATTCCCAGGAGCCCAAGGAAGAAGAGTTGTATCAGGGGACTGGCTCCTGGGGGCAGCTCAGCTTTTTGTAATTGGAATAATTAATTACCAACTCCTATAAAAGCCTGAGAGGGAGGGAAAGCTACCTTGTATCTTGCTTAGTAGTAGCATGTGTGATTGCAAGGGTAGCCTTGCCTTTTTTTTTGTTTGTGTTTGGTTGTTTTTGGTTTTTTTCTTCCCTCCACTCCTTGATGCTTCATAACTAAGTGATATAAGTCCTTCACAACTTGGGAAGGTGGAAAGTAGATCTGATCCTCATTGAGGTGAGTGCCTTTTGCTTGTATCTTCTTGGTGTCTGGCCTGGTGACTACTTAAGTGTTTCTTTGCAAAATGAAACCACTTGAGTAGATGGGAGTAGGGGAAACTTTGCTTAGATGTGCTTAGTAACTACAAGACATCCCATCTGCTGAGACAGCAGTTTTCATCTCCTGGGAATACAGTCCTGGCTTTCCACTGTGTGGTTTATGGGCAGGTGTTGGGACTGGTGGTGATGCAGCGATCATCTCCTTTGTGTTTTGCACATGGCTTGACTTTGCTAGGCTTGCTTTGAGCGAGACACCAGGTTTATGAGTCCCAGCAGAGTTTACAGTAGATACAGGTGTGTTATCCTTTCAATCCAATTCCCTTTTTGCTCTTTCCCATTGCTTATCCTCTGTGGCCCTTGGGCAGTGCTCCCTCCCTTGCTTCTCCTGCCCCATCCTCTGAGCTGCTGTGGAGTGCCAGCAGTAGCTCCCCACAGTGCTGCAGATGCAGGGCTGGTGTCCCCTGTTGTGTTGCCTCTATAATTTCCTTGGGATCCTACATTCCGGAAAGCCATCCCAGGGTGCCTTCCCATGGGCTTTCTGCTTGGAAGCCCCCCAGGGCTTTGGTGTCTCCAGATGATAGTTGGAAACTCTTGAGATGACTTAATTCCCTCCCTTTCCCTGCTCCGAGTTGTTTTCTCAACCCACTGTGCTCAGGGAGGGCTACCCAGATGGCTTAGATCAATGGCAGGGCTTGAGCTGCTTTAGTTGATCAGCAGGGACTGCATCACTTGCTTTGATTCAGTGATGCTTTGGGGATGTTTTCCCCCATGGATGCTCAGCCCTGTACCTTAACCTTGCAAAGTAAGGGCGGGTGCTGGTAGTCATCCTGCCAAGGGGAGCGAGATGTTATTGCTTCAGCTTTCAAGGGGTGCAAAGGGAGGAAGCTAGAGGAGAGCAGCTGAAAGATGGGGAAATGAGGAGTGCTGAGATGATGGGAATATAAAACTTATCTGTCACTTTCTAAAAAAATATTAAAAAAAAATTTTTTTAATGTGACAAAAGGTGGAAGTGAAAGGAAGAAGGAAGTTTCTGGTGCTGATGAGAAACATAACTCCCCTGGGGAAGTGCTGGCAGAGGGCTCCCATGAGCCCAGCTGGGTGTGGGAATCTGAGGGCTGTCCGAGCCAAGGGCTGTGGTGGGATGGAGGAGCTGGGGTTCTCCTGTGTACTCATCCCATCCCACTCAGCACCTCCAGGAGTCTCCAGACAGCAACACTCCGGGGCGGGGGAAGAAGTAGAGCCTGATTAAGGTGCTGCTCGGCGAGGATCCGGGCTGCTGCGGCATCCCTGGGATGAGCAGCGTTTAGGATTAGCCTTCTTGTGGCAAACGCCACTGGGGTATTCAGCACATAACCATGTTGCACCAGTGGTTTTTGTTTTCTCATGTTGTCAGAGTATTTCCACCTGAAACCCAGAGCATGGGGATGCATGCTACTGTGAGCTCGAACTGGGGCTGTCCTCTGCAGGAACTCCCTTCAGGGCTGGGGGAAGAAAAGAGCTGAACTGAGAGCAAATAAGAGCCTTTTGGAGAAGAATCTTGCTTTTTTTTTTTCCTCCTTTGGAGTCAAGAGTGTTTTTCTATTGAAAGTCTGCAGGAATGTGCAGCCACCCTTGTTTACTCTTTTTAGAATAATGATTCCTTCACTTGCAGTGGCTCCAGTTCAACAAAATAATTAAATGTATGCAGAAATCCATTTAGGAAAAATACAGCTTTTAAGTGTGTGCTCCTGAAATCCCGCTGATGACTAGGGATCATGGCTGGGCTGATGCTGGTGGGCAGCTCCTGTGCCAGCTGAGCACCAGTGCTCTCCAGGGTTAGAGCAGTGAAAAAGCAGCACCTCTGAAGGGCTGGAAAAGCCAATGTCGAATATGAAATGCTGCATTTTGGGAAGCTTAATGTGGTGGGTTTGCTCATTTACATCTTGAGACAAGAGCCA
Source organism: Cariama cristata (assembly GCF_000690535.1). Taxonomy (NCBI): domain Eukaryota; kingdom Metazoa; phylum Chordata; class Aves; order Cariamiformes; family Cariamidae; genus Cariama; species Cariama cristata. Next base: position 25,463 of record NW_009602060.1, read on the forward strand.
GAGATGCTTTTCTTTTAGAAAATTACTCTACTCTCTGGTGGCCTTCTGCAAATACATTTAAAGCAAGAGAAAAAGCAGCGCTGTGCTTTGTCCCGGGAGAGATCTCACATGCAGTGCTGTAGTGGAAAACATGTGCTCTTCCAGCATCACGGAAATCTCGGAGCACTGCTTGCTTGGCTTATGCAAACAGTTTGGAGTTGACCTGCCCCAAGTGCTGGGGCTTGGAGGGGTCAGGCTCGGGGGGCTGTGAGGTGGGTGATGGCAGCTCCCTGCACCTTGTTATATGAAAGATGGAAACGCAAAAGCCTTCGCGTATGTCAAAGGCTAGGCAGAGGCTTGAACGAAGCCAAGGCATCGCAGCCTGATATGCTGCAGAAGGATGAGCCCTAAAAGTCAAACCTGGAGGCAGGGGTGAGGTCACCCACACACCATTGCTGGAAGAAATTATTGTACTCCCTGCTTTTTCTGCTGTAGGCAAATTCTTGTTTCTATGTGTGATTTATTGGAAAGTCATTGCACCTGTTAGCTGTTGTCTCAGGAGGAGCAAAAAGGAAAGCTAAGGGTAATATTAGTGCTGGTGAAAGATAAGCTCAAAGGAGCAATCGGCATCGGAGGCATCCAGCTGTGGCTCAGGCAACTCTTGCATTTTTTTCTTCTGAGTCTTTTTTGGTGACACATTTGAGAGATGTTGCAGAAATCTATAAATTCCCCAAAGAAAAATATTTAGGGGGACTTTCTTTCCAATAATGAATGATGCCTTACTGTTTTATAATACTTGTATGATTAAATACTTCACAAAAGCTTAATACTTTTCCTAGGAGAAGTCATTTGGTGCAAGAGCAGAGGGGTATCAAGTGTCCAGTGAGTCATGCAGCACGCTGCACCGCAGAAAGCATCCTCCCTCTAAGGTAGAACAACTTTCCTAAGGATCAGTTATCACCTCCTGGAAAGGAAGGTGACAGGAAGGGTTTGTTTGTTGGATGCTGCCATTTGTGATACGCTGAAAAATTCTTTACAGAATTGTCATGAGTTGGCCCAGGCACGTCTCTTTCCTGGTACGCTTACCCTTGACTTCTCTGCACCTTTTCAGAGACTTGGCTGCCTCTTAGGCTTCTGACTTGCCGCCTGTCTCTTCCTTCTTTGTTCAGTCTGTCTTTCCAACAGGACTTCATCTGACTTCTGAAGTCACACCTTCATTTTTTTTCATGTGCAGCTTGTGCATCAAGCCCTATTATCTGACAAATGCAAAACATTTTTATGTTATATTTTAAGTGTTACTTTTGGGAGAAGAATCAAGATCTCCTGTTCGGAAAACAATTGTGCAGAAGCTGGAGGCCTTTATAGCACATTTGTTAAATTTCTGTCTTTGAGGAGGCAGGAGGATGAACTTATAGATTTCAGAGTTTCCACCAGTGCTGCTGTGTAGCTCTTCCAGCTCTCTGCCTTTCTTTCAAAGTTTAAAATTGGGATAAGTGACCTTTTTCAGCAACCATTAGGTGGAAATCCCACATAACCCCCAAGTATTACAGTACTATCTTTGTACATGCAGCACTCATGGAGTTACCAGCCTCCATGAAAAGCCGGAGGATGGCTCTGAAGAAAGGTAAAGTATCATGATGACCATGACAGTGGCTGTGACTTTATAATTAAGGCTGAAGACACATCCATTTGCTGTAAGCATCCTAATCCCTGTACCCAGCATGGTGTGTGTGCTCTCCTAGCAACGCTGTCAGTGGTGTTCGTGGCTTTGGACACCGGATGGGCTCATGTGGTGATGAAGCTTCCAGCTTGGAGCTGGCATCTCAGAGTTCAGGCTGGGGGTCTGGATGAACAGGGTGCCCCACCAAGTCGGGCTATGTCTGGTCCTACCCCTAGACAGATAACAGATCCTCACTCTTTTTATCATGCAGAACCCAAAGTGCTCAGACAGAAATATTTACAGACTTGTCCCTCACAATGGTACATCCATCCCTGCACTCAAGCTAGAGGGACCCAATTTTGCAATCTTTGCTCACGTGAATGGCAGCGACACACCCCGTTAATCACCCCTGCGGACGTGTGCTGGCACCAGCGAGTGATTAAACCAGCAAAAGTGGCTGGTTCCCTTGCTTAGCTCGTAACTAAAGAGCAGGAAAAAGCGGCATAAACAAACCGAAGCTGCAGAGTAGTCACGCAAGGCAAAGGGAACCAAGGAGCATCAGCAGAAAGTGCTCCAGGACAACACCATCTGTGAGCACTTGAGGTTCAGGAAATGCTGCTCTTTAAGAAGTTCACGGTTCTATTGCGTACAGCCGGAAACAGACTGGGGGTGAGGCTGTGCAATTATGCCTTTTATTTGCTCAGCATATTTTGCCTCCTTTTAACGTAAAACCAGCAAATGAGGAACTTAAAGTCACTTTTCCCATAAAAGCTTTTGCCTGCAGAATTGTTTATGGGCTCTCTTCTTTTGGGCTGCTTCTATGTTACTTTCTTGCTGTTGTTACCCTAAAATCTAGGGAAATGGGAATAAAATGATCTGTGCTCCAAGCTTTTCTGAAATTCCCGTGAAGCTATGGAGGCCTGTGAGTTGAGGTCCCAAAAGATGGGACACTGAGCTAGATCAGCACTGAACTGTGAGCCACAGCAGGAGTGGTTGAGCTGTTTGGGCTCAGACATGGCCCTGTGCTGTGCCCAAAGAGTTGCTGGTGCAGATTTGTGAGATAGTCTCCATCAGGTGTGCAGACAAGGCAGGAATGATGCTCATTCACACCTGACTGCCCAGGCTTGGGCATGGGAACTGTGCTTGCCATGAGGTCCCAGCTGCCCCCAGCTACGTGACTGGTGTCACTGGGGCACAGTGGAGAGGCTCTGGGTCTGCCCTGACTTTATACAAGATGTAGGATCAAGGGGGTAAAAACCAGACAGTCTAGGGGGAAAGCAATTCACTGGCACATGTGTCCTCTCCACCTGCCATTCCTCTGAGTAATCTCTCCCCTGCTGAGTACCTTTACAGTAAAAAGGGCAGCTGCTGTTTCAGGTTAGTGGTTTCTGAGGCAATACCATTGCCTCATTGTTTATTGGGTTTTCTGACTCTTCAGAGTGAGCAGGTTCATTGGGAAGCCACGTTCTCCTTCTCTGCCCATCACTGAGGCACCAAGGGCTGAAAGCACGTCCATGCAGGATGCTGTGCATCAAAAGTCTGGCTGAGTCCAAGAAGATACTGAGATGTTTGGAGCCTTTTTAAAAGTCCAGATCATATCAGAGGCTATTTAAAAAAGATGGGAAGAAACTGGCTCTGGGAAGCCCTGAAACAAGGTGATGGCTGCCTGGGGAGAAATAGCCTGCCTTTGGTTCAGCGGATGTGAATGCTTCAGGAAGCCATGCGTAGAAATACCTGGGAAATCAAAGGGTTGTCTTCATCTGGGCTCTTCTTTCTGCCCTTCACTCTGACTTGCTTAGCTTTAGGTCATATTAAAAAGAATCGGGGGAAATTGAGGCTGGGTGTACCCAGGGAGAGCACAAAATTCTGGGAAGTATGGGGCTGCTGAGCAGGGAGGGATGCTTAGTTTGGAGAATCGTGTTTCTGCACTGCACAACCTGGGGATGCTCGAGGGCATTGGGGAGTGAGGGAAGCTCAATGAGTAATGCTCGGAGTAGGTGGTCCCAGACCTGCTGACCAAATGTTCCTCCCAAGCTACTATATTTGGATAGCACAAGCAAGTGATTTCACTTTCCTGTTTAAAAACAGGCCCCCTAAAGTGATGCTGCTGGCTGCTAACGCTTGCCTTGCAGCACACGCGGCTCGCCGAGCAGCAACCCCTCTTCTCCCGCGGGTCACCTCGGGCGGCACGAATTCTGCCTGGGAGTGAGGGACTGCAGAGCCGCATTGCTCGCCGTTTAATTGTAACCAGATTCCCCTTGAAATGTCTGCTGAAATATTTATAAATATCATAGCCAGCAGCTGCTAATGCCAAACAGGAAATTTTAAGCTGAACAAACTTTTCCACGTTTCTAAGTGGGAAAAGTAAACTGTAACTAAGACCAGTATTTAAAAAGTCTAAATAGCAACAAGCTTCCACTGTTCCATATCTTGAGAGAAGTTCCTGATTTCTTGAAGTCTTGGTCACTTTCTGTAAGCAGCATGTCTGCACAGTGATACAGAATGGCTTTAAAGAAAATCGGGTTATACCTCGACACAGGCAGCTGTGCTGTATGATGTGCCAGCCCTGCGTAACGGTACAGCCTTTACCTTAGGGCTGTCTCGCAGGAGGAAAGGGCCATTGGGAAGCTTTCAGTAAAGGTACATATGTTGTACCTGCTTGCGTGGTAGCTATCCGTCTCTGGGGACTGGCATTTTAAGCTGTTGGTTAATGTAATTTCAAGGAGAAAATAAATATAAAAATACAGAACTTGAATGGAAAGCAATCAGCCAGGGATAAGGCTGGTGGGAGCAGCAGCCACCTGAGGGAAGGGAGCCCTGTTTTGTCTTGCACTTCGTGTTTTGGGCTTTTTGCCCCTCTTAAGCTCTTCTCTAGGATTTTCTTCTTTCTGCTCATTCATTACTAGGTATTAAGACAATATTTTGGAGCACTAAAAGATGGAAAAAATGCAACACTAAATCTTTGTGGAATTATCTGTTTTAAACAACTTCTGCCACTTATGAATTCACTAAATTCATCTTCAGGCAAAAGGCATTATTAGGCTTTTCAAAACTGATTCATGTCATGTCATAGTCAATGACATTGAAATAGAGATGAAATAAAGAAAATGTCCTCAGTGTGCATATTAATTCTGATATTGTATTCTTCAGTTCAAACGTCTTAAAAATGAAGTGGAGAAGTACAGAACTAAAACATTGAGTCTTTTGAAGAATGAATTACCAGAATAACTCAGTCTTTACCATTCCCACTATTGCTTCCACATACAGATATTTTTATGAGCTCCTTTGATTAAACTGTTTACTATGGTACCTTAGTGGAAAGAGAAGAGCTTTCTGATGCTGAGAATTTGTTTGTTTGTTTTTTAACTTCTGGCTGTTAGTAGCAAATCCTTATCCACTTTTATGCGAGTTAATTTTCTTTGAAACAAATCAATGGTGTGTGCTGAGCTTGGCTGTAAAGTGCATAGGCTGAATTGCACGTCGCCATCTGCGTGAGTTTTGATGAGCAGCATGCATTTTAAGAGGCAAAAAGATTATATAAGGAATGAAATTTTAAGGATTCCTGTAAATTTTAGTGACTAATAGTAGTAGGATCTCAGGAAGGTTTTATTACAGTATAAAATGTGAAGTTCAGCAGCAAATTTATTCATAGCTTTTCTACTTGAATGGACTTTATCTGGTTTAATTATGGGTGGGAAATAAAGCACCCAGGTGGGCAGCCCTGTGAGCACTTTAGTTTATTACAAGACTGTGATGAAGGAAGGTCTCAGCCCAGTGTGGGATGAAGGGGAGCGTTGCTGGCTGAGTGGTCAGAGACATCATGGCACTCAGAGGTCCCTGCCAGCTTCCTTGGGAACATGGTGCGCTACATTACCAGCTCACTATCCAGAAATTAATTGCATGAGAAAATTGCAGGAGTTTCATCTCTAAAATCCTGCTTTTCATTCTGCCGATCACCTCTGCAGCTTGCTGCTAGACCAAACCTAAAAGCAGAGAGTTTTTCTCACTTGTTACCCAGGCGCCCTGGAAGGATGCATGTGGGGCAAACGAAAGGGTTCAGCCTCCTTCCTTCGCAGGCAGGTGGTATCGGCAGTAATCCTGCCTCTGCTTTCCCCGTGCATAAGAGGAAACAGCCCTTTGCAATTACTTTTTCCTTTTTGATGCTATCACTGCAGATACTATATGGAAAACCAAGTGGAACTTTTCAGCAGCTAGAAAGACACCATAGCAGCCGAAAAGAAAGGTGAGGACCTTTGGATAGTATCCACGTAAACCTTCTCGATCACGAGGGTATCTCGCTTGTTGTTTGTCACCAACATAATCAACCCTCCAGCTCCCTTTAATGCTGAATCTCCCTCAGCACACAGGTTTGCCAAGGTACAGTCTGCCATGCTTGAGCCACTTTTCCCTTGGGAATTACTCAGAAGTCTCTTTATCCTGTTGCAGAAAATGAATATCTATTCTAGACCTTAAATCACCTGCATCGGAGGCTTGACTTCCAATTGCAAGTCCGGGCTGAGTATACATGGGATGTGCAGTCTCCTCAGCAGCTCCCTGTTGCTGCAGCACCCTTCTGCTGTACCCTTTAAAGCATCATTGGGTTTTCCTTTCCCTCCTTGACAGGAGGCACCAGGCTCCTCTGGGCCAGAACAAGCATGACGGAGCATGAGTCACGAGTTCTCCCTGTTCTGGTATCTGGAACAAGTTTCTGAGTCTAATTTAAACCAGACACTTAGTGGGAAAGAAATGTCTCTGAGCCTCTGCAGATGTGTAGGAAGTCAGGAGGGGCACATCTGAGCAGAGAGAAATGCTTTGTTTCACTCTTAGTTAATGCTTAAGAGCCCCAGGTGTCACCAAGTGAGGCTTCAAAAGGCAGTTAAGGCATTTCACTGCCACTGGGTAAGTCTCTGAGCTCTGATGGACTCTTAGATACAGATCTAATAGTGTGAGGCTGGGGTACTCAAGTGGTTGCTCTTCCACACATACTTTCCCTCCAGAGGTATGGCTTTTCAAAATCCTTAGTGATGGTTTTACCCAATGGTTGGTCAAAGCCTTGATGTGGATCTTGCATGCATAGACAAGGAAATGACTGAAGGTCTGCGTTTCCCTGCCTTTGTGCATCAGCACCGCCTCAGCTCTTCATTGTCTTCTGTCCTGTGACTCGTTTAGATTCAGATGGCTCCATGGTCAATGTCTTGCTCTGACCACAGGGATTCAGTAACATCTTAAACATGCAGATGCAAGACAAAGAAACTGAGCTGCAGTCAGATGCCACTGCTGTGACAAGGAGGTCTATTTATGCGTGTAGTTTTGAAAGACCAGCAATTAAATCCATTTTCTGCATAACTGATGGGAAAATTTAGAAGGAACTTTACTATTTTCAGAATGAGGTGCTGTATAGCTTTGGGCTGCAGATTACTTTTAAGTCTCTACCCATCAGCTTGAATGGGCATTGCCTGACTCCTACCCAATTTTTAAAAATTTTGTCTTAACACAAGTAAGTACTAAGGTGCTATTCTGATTTTTTTTTTTCCTCCCAACCTCCATCTGATTCATAGGGAATGACAGGAACAGAGCAATGCAGAGAGCCTCTTTTGCAGCGTTCGGGGGAGAACACCCCATGGGAGTAGATAACCATGTCCTGAAAGGCAAAGCTGACTCACTCCAGACCAAGACAAACATTGAATCATGAACACATTTGCCTGCACCATCCATTGCCAAACAGAAAATTACAGATAGTTCAGAGCGAGAGATCACCATGAGAGCTTGCACAGCAAGACGTGAAAGAAGGAGCAAGCTACAGATCTAATTACAGCTGCCTACTGCAGATTGGGTTGTTTTCGGTAGAGGCAAACTGGAATGTCCATAAAGAGCAAGAGGACAGTACCTGGCCAAAGTGCAGTGTCCCAGGTGCCTGCTGAGGTAGCATCACTCCGCCTCACCTCAGGTGCAGCACTTGAGGATCTGGTCTGCAATTTTTATTACACTTAGGAGCAAATTAGATTTGGTTTATGAATCTTCCAGTGTAGCCCTTCTTTGCTGGTAAATGTTGGTTTACTGAACCCAAAACTCTGATAGCATAATGATAATGAGAATGCTTTCTTATATCTGGGGTGGGATTTTTGGTGAGAGATGGAGGCCATCACAGCATAGCTCACACTCAGGCTTAAGAAACTGAGGCTGGTATTTCAGGCTGGATTTAGGCTAGAGGGGAGCTCACCCATATCTCAGGTGCAGCTTAGTGCTTTTCCCCCCTTGAGAGACCCAGGAGGTCTCCCAGCTCCTTGTATGGACTCAGGCAGTGTTGGGGAGTATCCCAGCTGGCTGGCTCCTTACAAAGCCCAAGGTGGTTCTTGGAGACTGGAGGAGAGGATTTCCCCTGACCAGCCATGCAACGCACGGTGGGCTGGTCATGAGGTATCCCTTGAGCATACAGAACTTGCTGGAGATTTACAACAGGTGGAGGTTAATGGGTTCACATCTGTTCTTGACTCCACAATGCAGGGAATTAACTTGTCAGGTTTAGGCATTTGACATTTCTTACAGTTCCATAGACTCTTCCTAGCTGCAATAGTGGAAGAAGAAACTAAGCTTGATTAAATCCTCCCATGCATTAAAACGTACCATGTCTGTTTACACCCTGCTTCTAATACTTCATCCTCAAAACAATGATTCTTACTTCAAAATTATTTTCTTCCCTGACTTCTAGGACTGTACCAGATGCTCACCAGGGATGTCAGCTGATTAGAGAGGGATGGAAAAGAGGAAGAAACACTAACACCTGGTTTTTTTTAGCTGCTCTGCAAAGGATGGCTTTTCTGCTCTGTATTGGGGGCTTAGCTCAGCGAGGCTGTCCCTGCTGAAAGTGGGACAGCCTCTAGAAAGAGTTTACTCCATTGATTAATCAAAGTTCCCATTAGACTCTTAAAACTGGACCTGTCAGAAGGAATGAGGCTCTGCTGCAGCTGGAGGCTGTGGTTGAACCTACTTGCATCCATGTAACAACGCACAGCTCAGGCTGTAGCACAGGATGGCAGGCTCAGACAAGAGTGCAGTGGCCGTCAGCCCAAGCCAGCAGCCTGAGCACCCATGTCCTAGTAATTCTGGGCTAGTTAATTGTATGGTTTCTGGTGTATATATACCCTGTGGGCTGACTTAGCCCTGACAGTAATGCCCTTTGACTTGTATTTGCCGCACATTGGTCCAAAAGCAAAGATATGTATTAGTACTGCTGTTCCAAAAGAGCTCCACCCACCAGGGTCTATTCATAGACGTACCCTTGACTTATCTACTTCCAGCCCACTCCTTTGTGGAAAGATGTCTTTACCTTCTGTTTCCCCTGTTATTTTTAACCAGGCCCAGAACTCAAACAAGGACATGTAAATGTGAGATAGTGAGCAGCACCGGCTCACAGCCCTTTCAGTGATGGCCCAGCCTGCCTAGAGTGGGCGTGAGGCAGCTTCTGGTTTGGTCCCTCCCTACCCCATCTCGACCTTGAAGACCTCAGCATCATGCTTGGGATGATGCTGAAACTCAGCTGCTAGTGCTGTCAGCCATGCAAATCTGCTTCTCTAAGTAAACTGTGTAAATAGTCAGATATGTACTTTAATGTACCTAATATATGTACTTAAATATATAATACAGTACTGTACTATCACTGTTACACCTATAGCAGCAGCTCCATCCAGGTAGTAAGTGCATGTTCACGTTACTGTGGCCTTTCAAACAATGGTATGAGGTCTATTTGTGAACGATTACCTGTCCTTTTGCAACTATGTGCCGATGGGATGCAGACATCTGTAAAGTTTTGGTCTCCAGTAATTGCTGCTAGCTCAATACTGGCAAAGACTCTGGAATGTGTTCTGGGTTTCATCTGTTGGATTTTAATGAGGATTTTTTTTCCTCTGTCACTCTACAGTTTATGAGCCTTATGTAGAAAATGTACCACCACCGTAAGGTAGTAGTATAATTATGTTTACTATAAAATCCATCCACAATCTTTTGGTTCTAGTAATCTGTTTCTGAAGAGTAGATAGCCATGTGTCTGGCAGTCAAATATATCGTAACTGTGTCACACAATTAATGTAGAAGCAGAATTGCTGTCACTTGCAGCAAGTCTGTCTCTTTACTTGCAAGAGGATGACTATAATAGGAACCACCTGCAGTCATTGAAGCCAGAAGCCTTTTAGCTTCAACACAGTTTTGCTGAGAATGCTAATGCAATTACTTATGTGAACTAATCTGTAAAGGATGTTTTTCTGTTGTCTCTGCATTAATTGTTTCCAGCTTACGGCATGGAAATGTTATTGGCCCTGGGAGGCCAAGGGGAGAAGGGAAAGAAGGAATGTCAGAAGCAACTGGAAGGTTTGGAAGAATGTAGGAGGTGCTTGCAGTTTTTCCTTCTAGTCCTACATTCATTAAATCATGGGAACAAAGGCAGAACTATTTGATTAAGTCACACTTAGTAGAGTAGGTCTTGGTCTGCCACAGGGCAGCTGTGAACTATGATATAGCTGCAAAACTGTCTTACGATGGGTCATCCTGCTCTCCAGGTGTCTCTTGCTGCTTGGGAGCAGGTCCTCAGCCTCCCTTCTGTCGGTGGTGCAAAGAACTGGCTCTAGTAACGGTGTCTGCGGGATCACTCTCTTCCCAGAGATCCTATGGACAGACTTGCTGCCTGAAGGTGGCTGCTCTGGGATCCTGTGGCTTCCCTCAAGACATGCTGCTGCTCCCAGCACACAGAATGTGGGCACCAGTAGCTTTCAGCCCAAATATTGAAACCTTGGGAGCCCACGGAGCATCTTTGTGGCTTTCTTCTTCCTGTTGCTGCTGAGTCTGTGGTGTTCAGCTTTGGTTTCCTCACCTGTGACTTACAAATGCCACTCCTGCCTTCCCTCCATTTGCTCTGTCTCTTCATCCTCAATGTTGCCCGACTAGGCTGTAGGTGTGTTAAACATCGCATCAAGCCAGCTCAGCAAACAGTTTTCAGAAGAGCACCCTCCCTGCTGGGTTGTCAGAGCAGCTTTGCCTTCAGAGAAGTGTCTACCAATGTACCTCTTCCCTCATTCCACTTTTTTTTGTAAGATCCATTCCTTTCCTATTGTGTTCACATCAGAAATGCCTATTTTTAATTTTTTTCCTTTTGGCACAACTTGTTGCCCTTCCTTTCATATTTCTCATATTTTCTCTTCTCTGTTCCAGCGCCTCCCTCTTTCACTTGTGATCATACCAATATCCTTGTTGCATTATCAGTTCTAGAAAACATCCAGTGTATCGCCTCTGTGCTCTTCCATCAGTCTCTCAGCAGACATCCCTTTCCAGGGACCGGCTCAGTACCAGCAGAAACCCAGAAGGTCTCTGGAGACATGGAGAACCGTTCAATCATTCAGGTTATGAGCAGAGCCAGTAAGCAGAGATTTCACACTGAAGGTGGCTTCCCAGTTTGTAGAAGGTGACCTTCCTCAGAGGATGGTGCTGAACATCTCCAACTGAGGCGCAGCTCCAACACAGTCAGCTGTCGGAGCATTGCTTGTCCAACACAGCCAGGTGCTGTCAGGGAAGAGTTCTGAGTGTAGCTGAGCTATTGCTGCTAGAACATTTCTCCTCTGACTGCAGATAGGTGGCTAAATCCTCAGCTTCACAATCAAGTATCTAAGACACTGAATATTCACGGTCATTTTTTTCTTTCAGCTTCTGTGTGGGAAACATTGGTAGACGTGGGTATTTTTGAGAAAAAACTTGTAGAGAAGATCTGGCCATTTCCAGCACTCATGCCACTTAAGCAAGAAGGCTCCATACGTGGAGCCTGATGCCTGGAGCACTTGAACTCCTTGTTCTTGAAGGGGGTGTTGGAAACAGTGTCTGGCTCTCCTGTGTCTCTGAAGACTTCACTGTGCATGTCAACACTCGGATCTGAAGGCAGCTGTACTGAAGAAATGTTCCCAGATCAAAGTGACTCATTAGCAGAGGCTGGGCTGAGGCCATATTATTTTTGAGTCAAGCTCCACTTGTCCCGTCTCCAGCAGCCAGTCCATTCCAGAGAGGCTGCATGGGCTAGACAGCCTTTGCTCATTAACTAACACATGAACATCCCTTCCCAGCAGTAGCTTCCACATGCTGAAATTGCTCACTTGACATCCAAATATTAATGGAAAATGTCTTTTTAATACTGAAAGCTATTCCCTTCTTGCATTCATATCCAAACTGTAGCCCTTTGGATAAGCTTCTGGCATACTGTTAGTTTCTGCAAAGCAACCATCTCCTGCAAATGGTAAGCAGCTAACGGAAAATGAATATCCATTTGAAGCACTTGGAAAGAGAGATCATGAAGGTGCTTCACACAAAACTGCAAATCTTAATCACAGATAAAGAAACTAGAATTCTTCTTTAGAAATGCCTATTGCTTTGCACTGGCTGTTCTTTCCAGGCAACAAAGTTTCCCCGATAGAAGCAGAGTAGGGAAGGTAGGTGTTGCAGAGCATTGCTTGTCATGGTATTTTACATGTTTTTGTGTGGTTTTCCTGGGATGGTCACTCCCACTACCTGTTCCTCTTTTCTGTTCCATTTTAAAAATGAAAACGACTTGCTGTGCCAACGCTCACAGCACAGTGCCACAACAAATAGCAGTTTTGCTAAATAAAATGTAAGCAGGTTTATTTGCCTGTTTACATAAGGTTTCTTCAGGCATGTCAAGTATTTTAGTTGTAGAAAGAGCACAGTCTTTTTAATATGCTCAGACTGTATGCAGACAGTCTAGGGATTTCAGAAATCATTTCCTTAAATTTATTGCTGTTTCAAGCTTTCATTTTGTCTATAATACTGTGTGTCCTGGGTTTTCCTTTGCAGCCTACTCACCATCTGCAAAGTTGGTTTAAATGTGCTCCTGTGTCTTGATCTGTTTCCTCGATAACCAACATTTCATACTAAGTAGAAGCTCATTCACTTTGCCCTGCAGAATCAGGACTGATTTTTTTCACTGAGCCTCAACGCATGACCTGTCAGTCCCAGGCTACCTCGTCCTTTCTGCGGAGGTGCTGGTGATCTTTCAGAAGGGGAGAGACCAGCCTGGGCCAGGTTTGGGCTCCGATGTGACATCTCACCTGCCGTTGCAGAGATGATGGCTGCAGGGCTGGCTCGAAGGGCAGGTGATGGCCGGAGGTTCCCTTTCCCATGCACTTTTGAGAAGGTCCTGAATGGAGCACTGTGCCTTGCAAGCATGGGTCTGTCAGCATCATCTTCCCACTCCTGTTCCCTCTGCTCCCTGTGCGTCTCCACACTGTGGCAGCTCTCCCCAACCTCCTGGAAAGAGTCCTAGACTCCCCTCTTCTTGCAGAAGCCCCTCTATTTCTTGCTGGCTGTTGGAAGCTGGAAGGATTGGAGTCTAACATGTCTGGATGCTGAACAGAAATGGATGGTGAAACAGTGAGGTCATTGGAGCGATGTCAGACAAAAGATTTTGAATCTGGTGTTAGTGAAAAAAAATGCAGCTGATGGTTTGCATATTAACTTGACATTTTTCCAGCTAATTCTGAATTAAAAATAAATTGATAGAGAACTACTTTGTTGTGATGCGAAACAGTCATTCATGGTCAAAACCAGTGTAGTACCATCATTAGGATTCTTGACTATGGCTCTACCATGTGCCTTTTTTCTTAGTTGTAGCCAACATGTTAAATTCTAAGTGCGACCCTAAGGTCTTGAAGAAAGCATTTGTCTCTTATTTTACTCAGAAAAATATTCTCTTTCTATTGCAACCAAAAAGCCCAGGCCTTTGGCTGGGTCCTGTGGCTTTCAATGGCTGTGGCTCTCCGTGCAGTTTTGTTATTCCACCGTCAGTTGTGCAATCTGGAATGCTAGTGCAGACCAAGAGCCAGGCATGGGCCATGCACGCACTGGTTGGATCTTAATTTAACATTTCTAGCAATTGCTGGTAACGATGTTAGGGCATGCTGGAGCCTTAGTCTCCCTGGGACTGAACCTCCTCTGGAGTCAGTACTGATGGCCTAGTCATGAATTCCTTCAAAGATCAACTGTTAATCTCAAGTTTCAATTATTTCTTCATCAGCTGTTAAACATCAACATAAATATGTGTCTGTTGCCATGTAGTTAAGACTATTTTCATTTATATAACAGTGTCAGGACTTGGTAGACTTCCTTTCACTCCACTGAAAAGTGGAAGAATGTGGGTGTGGGCTGGTAAATGGAAAAAAATTCTCTTAAGTCCTTCTGCCACCGGTTCAGCAGCATCATATA